>NW_010099984.1:3055-7850 GCF_000699245.1 Pterocles gutturalis | reverse complement strand
GAAACAGGCAGCCCTGGAGGGCTCTTCTTGTCCTACCTGGCCTCCACCTCCTGCCTTCCCAGCATACAGGGGCCTCTGGTGGCCACAAGCCACCTGGCTTCATGCTCACACGGTTCCTGAGTCCTCCTGGCTCTCCCAGGCCAGGGCTGTCAGCCAGGCTGGCAAAGAGGTGAGAGCCTTTGGGCTGCTGCAGGTCCCATGGGCCCCAATGGTCCCCAGCGTTCACAGGGCATGTGGTCCACCCAGCACAGCCCTTCTGCTCTGCTCTCTGCAGGGAACTGCTTGTTCTTTGGCTGCCGCCAGAAATCCAAGGACTTCTTGTGCCAGGCGGAGTGGGAAGAGCTGGTGGCGCAGGGCTTTCTGCCTTCTCCAGGGACCAGGTTAGTTTTCGGAGGAGGTGGATACAGAAGCATCTCAAGCAGCACTGATGGGAGTCTGGCAGTGTTTTTGGCCCCTGTACCTGTTGACATGGCCTGTGAAGGTCCTGGTGGGGTGGCACAGTGGTCACCTCACTCCCCTGCACCACCTGGGTGCTGCTCTCCAGCCAGGACGTGTCTGGCTGAGTTGGACTAGAAAGGTTGCTGGGATGGGGCCAGCAAGTGCCGGAGCAGATAAGGCGTTAGCCAGCTTTGTTTGGCTGGACTGCATGAGCAGTAAAAGGCTCCCAGGCCTCTCGGGAGGATCACCAGGCAATAACGTTTCTTGGTTGAGTGCCACTCTCCCCACAGTGTCCCTCTGATTGCTGGCTGAAGCTGAGGAGCTTGGCCTCCTGCCCTGGCTCGCAATGCCCCCGTGCCAGCTCTCCTGGAGCCTCAGCCATGCAGGAGAAAGCTCCCTGGGGGTATGACCCATCCCCACAACTCAGCCCCTCACTTTGCTCCCTTATTTCCCAGACAGCATCTTTGGTAGGCAGCTCTCAGCCCCTCTCTGGGCTGCCGAGCTTTTTACATTGCCGGGGAGCTGGGACCCTGTTTTGTTGCCTTGCCTCGTCCCTTAATGGCACTGAAAGCTCAGCCTGCCTTTGAAACTGAGAGATCTGATAAAAAGGGTTAGTGAGAATGGGTATTTCTAAGTAGCGCAGCTGCACCACTCCTTTTCTCCTGGCTGTGTGCATGTGTTGACATGAAGCCAGCATCTTTTATCCGGTCACTTGTAAGGCATGAGCTGAACGGCTCTGCGAAGGCTTTCCAAGTCTTTGCTGAGCAGGAGCAGCACTGCAGAGGTTTGTTGGATGACCAGGCTGCCTTTTTCCTGATGGCTCACACAGTGAAGGGGGGCACCTGCTGCTCCCTGAATCTGGAGAGCAGCCCCAGAGCCTCCTCCTGACCTCGCAGACTCTGGAGGGACGAGACTCACATCGCAGTGTGCCTCCTGGCCTCCCTTCTCTGCCTGCTCCGTGGGACGAAGCAGTTTGCCATGAGAGTCTTCTGCCACCAAGTCCTTGCAGTGCTGCACAGGGAGGCAAGCGGGAGCACAGGGTGTGCCACACTGGGCCATTGTACCTGTGGCTCTAGAAGATACCACAGCTGTTAACTTGTCAAAAACTTAGTTTTCAAAGAGCCTGGCAGGAGCTGGGGTGCTCCATAGCTGAGCAGGATTTCCCTTCTCTCCGTAAGGTCTCTTTGCGGTGACCTTCTGTCACATCACGTCTGCCCACGGTGCAGACTGATGGATCCCAGCCTAATGCGGCTGTCACTAATTCTTAGCAGGATGCCCTGGGGTTTAGCTGAGACATCGTGACCCAAGTCTGTCACTGGGGTGCTCTGGTTTCTAGGTAGCTGCAGATCCTCAAATGACCCTCTCGGAGCCTCAGACAGAGCCTTTGTCAGCACTTAGCTGATTAATGTTAATGATGCCGAAGCTGAGCTACCGGCTGGCTGTGTTGGTGCTTGTGACGGGCTTGCTTACCTCCTGCATCGCCAGCAGCTGTCGGAGCCATGCCTGGGGGTGACCTGACTCTGCAGTGCAGTGCAACCAGTGGAGCTGCGTGGGACATGCTGACCACGTGGTGACCAGCTCTTGTGACAGCCAGGGCTGGCTGCTGCGTGGCCTTGTTCCCACCTACACCTCGGGGCTGGGGCGCGCAGGGCGCCTGGGACACGGCGAGAGCCTTGGTGCCTTTGGGGCTGGATGGGAGGGAGGAGGACATGGGGAGGAGGCTGCCCCTGCAGCTCAGCTCACTGCTCTGCAGACCCACCCCAGAGGGCCTGGCCTCTGTCACAGTGTCACCTTTGTCATGGAGGAGCCGTCTGGGCCGTCTGGGCCAGCAGTGAATTCAGGGCTTTAGCCGTGGTGTTCCTCTTGGGCAGAAGCCAGGGCCGCAGGCAGTTGTTGCTTGGATGCATGAAGTCTTGTGGATTAACCTTTTGGGAACTCTCCTCAGTTGGGCTGTACTGTGCCAAAAACCAGTTGTATCCAGTCTCTAAGCACAGTGGAGGGGCAGGGAGTGGGACCGAGGCTGTCCCCCCGAGCTTTCTGCCCTTCCAAGCTGTTTCAGGCCTCCAGCAGGTGACCAGGCTGGGACCAGCAGCCAGGGCTGTGGGGAGGGGTCTCTGCCCTGTGGCCCCCTGGCACAGGGCGAGCAAAGAGCTTCCTCTGCCCGTACTGGGAGAGGAGAGGGCAGGAGGGGAGCCCTTGCAGGGACTCCTCAGCTTGTGGCCCTGGCTGTTCACCAGAGCTGGAGCAGCCAAAGGATTTGGGGGGTACATGGGGCGTGTTCCGCACGGACTCTCCTTCTGCTGCACCCGTCTCCCGCCAGCCCATCCCAGCACACTGACATGAGGTGTGGGTGTCTCCTGTGTGAGATTTGATCCAACTGCTTCTCCCAGTGCCCCCTGCGTGGAGGGGCTCCGCTGCCGCTCCCCCGATCTCCTTGCAAACAGCCCCTGAGTGCAGTCCCTGGGGGCTGGACAGGCATGCTGGGGCTGCTGCGGGGCTGGCGGGCTCAGCACTGTGTTTCCCTGCAGGAAGAGAAGGTTTATGTTCAGCACCGCATCCGGGAGAACCAAAGGCTGGTGTGGGAGCTGCTGAGCAACAGGAGCGCTCATGTCTACCTGGCTGGGTGAGTGAAGGGTCTCTGCGCAGGAATTGGGGGAGCAGGGCTGCACTTTGCTGTTTCTGCACCTCCCTGGAGGCATTTCCTCATCTCAGCCTCCAGAGCGAGCACACCCTGTGCCCTGGCAGGTCTCTAGGAGCTGCAGCAACTGCTGCAGAGGGACCAACTCATTCCTCCTCTCCGTATGTCCTGCTCCGTAAGCCCTGGCCTGAGGGGGGCATTTCTCACCTACCCTGCACTCTGATGAGGAGGGGCAGAGCTGGAACCATGGTAAAGCTGCTGCAGCTGACTCCACATGCCCATCCCTCCAGCTGCTAGCGCCTGTGACCAGTGTCACCTGCCAGTGAGCTGCCTGGCCTCTGACCCATGGCGAATCCATAGACAGGAGAGCCCTGGCCTCATCACACCCCTCTCCTCCAGTGGGGCTCAGTGAAACTGGAGAAAAAGGCTTGTGCAGTTCCTGCGGCTGCTCAGGTGGGTCGGAGGCTTTTAAAGCACAATATACGAGAGCTCCGCTGGTGCTGGGGCTTGTGAGCAACAGCTTTTGGGACCCTTGTCGATCCCAGCCAGCAGTTTGCACCCGAAACTGCCTTCCTGGGGTAGGGACGAGCCGCATTGCACCGCAGTCTGCCTCCCTCGACAGCGCAGTCCTTCACCAGGTGGTTCCCTTGGGCTGGTCGGAAATCTTGACCTGTTGGCCAAAAAGCGGGGTCTGGCCTTTGGAGGCAGAGCAGCTGCAGCTCTTTTGCCAGCTCAGTGGCTCTTTTCCTGGGCAAAGCCCGTACCCTGCCTGACCGAGTCACTGCCTGTGTGGCAGGGAGGAGGCTGCTCACCGGCTGCCCAGGGCCAGCGTTGTGAAATGCTTTGGGCTCCTTGAGCAGGCGAGAGGCTGGCGATGGTGTTTGTCGTGCACCCTGTGACCTGGAAAGCACTGTGCAAACCTGGGCCTTGCTGTCGACACGAGCAGCAATTGCAGGAGGCTCTTTCCTGCTTGTCCCACATGAGAGCAGGAACTTCCCGAGTGCCTGGCAGGGTGCGACTGGCCTCGCTGCATTCCTGGGAGAAGGACATTTTTGTTTACTGCCCAGGAAGCGGAGGCCAGGCTGCCCGCTGCCCCTCTCTTGCTGCTGTAACGGTGCTGCCACCTCGTACAGTGTCCCTTGCTGCATCACAGGGCTTCCTGCGGCCTTGACCCCAACTGATTCCTACTCACAGATCTGGGGTTTGGGTTTGGTTTCCTCCATCAAGCTGCAATTGGGACTTGGGGTTGTGCCTCTGTCTGCAGCCCAAATGCTGAGAACGTTGAGCAGCTGTTGGGTGACCACTGGGCATGGTGCCTTGATGACTCTCTGTCCCCTCCTTCTCCCGTCCTCTTTGCTCCTTTCTGGTGCCCATGGAGGCACCCTGGGGGTTGCCAAAGAAGGATCAGTGTCTTGGAAAGAGCACAGCTTGCACAGCTCTCCCCAGTGCAGGATTTTGCAGTGGCCGTGAGGATGGTGTTTTGGACATTGGGGTTGCTCTGAGATTCATCTTGCTGGGGCTATTGTCCCTGGCACAGGGTGGTCCTCAGCCCTGATCAGGCAGGTGGGATCCGAGAGCCTCATCCTCCTTGTACAAGTGGCAACTGTCCTGTTTGCAGTGGGCATGTTCCCACCCCCCTGAACAGCCCACGTCGTGTGTAAAGACACCCGGGGTCACAGCGTCCCTCCCTGGCCCACAGACTCTGGACTGCCCGTGGGC
>NW_010099984.1:1900-3024 GCF_000699245.1 Pterocles gutturalis | reverse complement strand
CAGCAGGAAGGTGCAGGTGGACTAGCCTGAAAATTGGCCTTTTTTCCCCTGAAAATAGTATTCACAGTTTTAGCCACACTAGGAGAAGGATGGGGAAAATGAATCCTGGGCTGTGTGTCCCTGAGCAGCGGCCCTGGGCGGTGTAGCACAGTGTCTGCAGAGCTCAGGCTGCATCTTTGTGATAGCGCCCAGCTTCTCTCGCCCAGCGGCAAAAAGGTTGAAAATGGCCTCTATTCTTCTGCAAAAAATAGATATCTGACATGTTTTCCATCACAAGCCAGGGTACGTTATCTTGCACTTGCACATCAGTGCCTGACTCAGAAACAATACGACTCTTCCAAAAAAAGCAGACCTCCTTTCTGTGTATTTTGGGATGTTAATCAGCTTCAAATGCAAGTCAATTCTGTCTTGTTCTTGGGAAACAGCAAGGACGTTGCCAGATGCTCGTGCCAATTGGAGCAGCCTGGGAAATTTTTTATTAGATTTTTTTTGTCACACAGTCAGCTAACCAAATGAAACTCTCTCCAGGAAAAAGTCTGAATTTCTTATTTCCCATAAGAAATAATTGTGCTGGGAAATGTTGAATTCCATTTGGGTATTTTCTACATGGGACCTTGTGGCTTCTTATTTTGAGGTTTGAGCTGGCTTTGGGTTACAAATATTGCCACCAAAATCATTTCAGGTTTCTGGAAAGGAGGCAGCAGGTGGACTGAAGCGGCTGCTCCTTCGCAGCAGTCGTCTTACCTAGCTCAGGATCAGATGTCTTTTCCATTGAACGTTTCCCCTGAAAGGAAAGGACAGTTTCCTGCCCTCCTGCTGATAAATTATGACTTGTGCATATTCCCCATGTCCCTCTGGTGAGGGTGCCGGGAAGTGGAGCAATGCGGAGGCCAAGGTTAAAGCTGTTGAGCTGTGATGCTCCTTCACCAGGGACAGGGTACCGAGGCTGTGCCTTTGCCCACAAAATGCCAGCGCTGAAAAGCCCTGTATGGATAACGGGGCTGCTCTCCAGGGAGTGGTACGAGCTGCCTCTCAAAGCCTGTCATTTATTTGGTGCCAGGCAGCCTGTGTTGTGGCTGAGGCGGGTTCCCGGTGCCACAGCAGCCAGTGCTGTGTGCTGGGGG
>NW_010099984.1:0-1782 GCF_000699245.1 Pterocles gutturalis | reverse complement strand
GCAGATGCCGGCAGCAGTGGCCGAAGCCCTGCAGTCAGTGTTGCAGCTGGAAGGTGGCCTGTCGCCCTCTGAAGCAGAGGAGTATTTAACAGCCCTGGAACGGTCCCAGCGCTTCCAGTCTGAAACCTGGTCGTAAACCTGGCTCCCTGCCTCCCCTTCCCCACAAACTCCAGCTGAATAAAGGAGCCAGCGAAACGATCCACCTCTGGCATCGTCCTTGGGCTGAGATTATCCCAGCCAGGGCCGGGGCCTGGCCGAGAGGGCAGATAGATCCAACCAGCCCTTCCCTGATGGCAGTGGGGCCATGGCGGGCAGGTGGAACCCCTCTTCTGGGGGTGTTGGAGGGGTAAAGCCTGGCTCCCCGTGCCTACACCCCGCCAGAGCAGCCAGCGAAACGATCCACCTCTGGCATCGTCCTTGGGCTGAGATTATCCCAGCCAGGGCCGGGGCCTGGCCGAGAGGGCAGATAGATCCAACCAGCCCTTCCCTGATGGCAGTGGGGCCATGGCGGGCAGGTGGAACCCCTCTTCTGGGGGTGTTGGAGGGGTAAAGCCTGGCTCCCCGTGCCTACACCCCGCCAGAGCGGAGGCGGGAAGTCTCTGTGGTGGGATGCTGCTGGGTGGCTTCTGCGTGAGACCAAGCTGTCATCCTGTGTGCTCCAGCTCCTGGGGTCCCCGGGCTGGGTGGGCAGCGCCCACAGGCACTGCCAGAGCTACGGCTTTGGTCGTGGCCACTGTTTGTGGTAGGACCTAGAGGAGGTGAGCTGTTGCATGGGACTCTCTCCACCCTGGCATTAGTCAGCGGCAGCAGCGCTTGCGGCAGGAGGCTGCCTGGGCAGACCTGTTTGCCCTGTCTCCAGTGGCTGAGGCCAGCGGGGATGGGCACAGGAGGAAGCTTCCATCCCTCTGCCTCTGCTGCCAGTTCAGTGTGAGCTCCCCCAGTGCCAGTTCCCACTGAGTTATCCTGTTCCCTGAGTGCTGCTCTGCTGGACTCATCCTCCATCCCGTCTCGGGAGCTGCTTCCAGCCAGGACCGGGCAAGCCGGCAGCCTCCAGCCCTTTCCCTCCATCCTCAGGGCCGTGTGCCCTCCTGGTGCCCCAGTGGGGCCAGTGCCACCACGTTCCTCCCCCAGTTCAATGAACTCTGTGCCACTCTAAATAGCGATTAGAATCCAGGGCATGAATCAGTCGGGGACAGTCCCTGGGAGCAGGCTGGGACAGGAAGCAGCATGGCTGCGACGCAGCCGCCCTCCCACGCGCCGGATCATGAGTCCTGCGTGGGCGAGCGGCGCCGCAAGGCATTGCTCGAGCTACGGCGCCGCAGCGAGTGGGAGTGGGCTGGTTTTCAGTGGGTTTTCTCTCCCCTCTGCCAGCGCTCCCTTGCTGCGAGGAGATGTCACGTTTTCAGACCCAGGTTGGGCTGGGTGTCCCCAAGCCCTGGGGACAGCTGGGGGGCCAGCACGGGGCTGTGGCATGGCAGTCATCACGTTGGTGACACTGTCCCCTTGCATGGGGCACTGTGCAGGCTGCGCTCTTCCTCCTGACCCCTGCAAGCTGCGCATGGGGCCCGGCAAGGCGAGGTGTCCCAGTGCAGGGACTGACCTGGGCAACTGGGATGAGCTGGGAGCTGAGCTGGGGCAGCGCAGGACCCGTGCTGTGTGCTATGCTGGGGGGCTGAGCTGGGGGGCTGAGCTGGGGTCTGAGCGGGTCCCACACTGCCATGCCCCAGAGCTGGCTGCAGGCGTGGCTCCTTTTTTGCGGGGCAAGGGGAAGAGGCGGCCGTG
>NW_010099983.1:11879-12518 GCF_000699245.1 Pterocles gutturalis | reverse complement strand
AGATGGTGGGGACGGGATGCGGGTACCAGTGCAGAGCTGCTGGTCCAGGCGCTGGAGCAGCAGCAACACAACCACGGTGCCCTGCACCACTGCCCTGCGCTCCCGTTCCGGGAGCAAAGCAAAGCTGAGTTTATATTTATTTTATGTTCAAGGTCGCTGCTGCCTGTTTTTCTCTCCAAGGGATGCAGCTCTGCGCCTGCCATGGGGACGAGCGTGGCCGGGAGCCACAGATGCACAGTGAGTGCGGTCCCATGGGGCGGCTGCTGAGCATCAGCTGAATTTCTGGGAATTTAAAATTGCATGAGCAAAGGGATGTGCAGATCCACGTGGGTACTCGTGCAAAGTGCTGGGGAAGGAAAAGCAGAGCATGGTGGGGAGAAGGGACACGAGCTGCACACAGAAGCAGACATTTCATTTCCTACCTAAAGAAAAAAAACTTAATTCACTAAGGCAACTGTAAATCCTCCCTTCCCTACATAAGAAAGTCCCAGGAAAGGACAGAAGCGACTTTGACACATCGCGCTGGTCCTGGCTTCAGCTGGGACAGGGTTAACTGTCTCCCCAGCAGCTGGTGTGGGGCTGGTTGGGTCTGTGCTGAGGAGAGGCTGGGCAAAAAAAAATAGGCAGGGCAGGTGGGCG
>NW_010099983.1:11400-11656 GCF_000699245.1 Pterocles gutturalis | reverse complement strand
TGTCTCGCTCTCCCGGGTACTTGTGCTCTTCTCTCCATTCTGGGATTGCGGCTGGGAATGGGCTGAGCCTTGGTCATGGGGTAGTGAGCAGTGTCACTGGGTGTCACTCATTTGGATATTTGTATCTATTACTATTATTATCATCATCACTATTATTTCCAACATTATTGTAGTTTAGTTACGAAGTTGTTCTCCTCTCACCCCACGAGTCTCTTTTCCCTTCACCCCTTTAACTCTCTCCCTATCCCCAGGAGGG
>NW_010099983.1:8942-11242 GCF_000699245.1 Pterocles gutturalis | reverse complement strand
CACTCTCCGTCACGATGGCGAGGAAGCGGGCGTTGACAGCGCAGAAGTGGTTGTCGTGGACGTTCTTGGTGATGGGGATGCCATCGAAGCAGTGCTCCCGGCTCGCCACCTTCCCGTAGACATTCCGAAACTTGGAGCTGCGGTACTGCGGGCGCCATGACATCTGCGGGGCAAAGGCAGAGGGCTCAGCCTTCCAAAAATACCCCACCCGCGCTCTTCCCCAGTTGCTTTCCAGTTTCCAGCCCGTGCTGCAATGGCCTTTTTGCCTGATGAGGCACGGCAGCAGCGGGGCAGCCCAGATCTGCAAACACAACACCCCCGAAAAAGTGTCAGATGAGTCCCTGGCACAAGGTACAACTCACAAAAGGCATTAAAAGGCTCTCTGCTGTTGCAAAATTGAAGCTGATCTCCTTTTCAGCTGCTTATCCAGAACGCACAGCACTACTGTTCCGTGTGCATATGACAAACGAATCAAGGCTTTTAACGCGATGACTTGGAAAGGACTGGGCTGGGCTGGACGAACGCACGCAGCGGGGCAGAAGAAGAGCACTTAGGCGGGGAGCGAGCATCGGAGAGCCGGGGCACGGTGCGTTCAGCTGTCTCAGCGTATTTTGCACAGGTCTCCCCGCGTGGGCTAACCTGGAGCACAGTGTGTGCCGGCTGCTGCTGCTCCCAACAGCAAGATGCTCCTAGGGACCCCCCAGCTGATCCCACCAGAACCAGGGATCCCAGGGACCCCCCAGCTGATCCTGCTGGACCAGAGATCCCAGGGACCCCCCAGCTGAGCCCACTGGACCAGGGATCCCAGGGACCCCCCAGCTGAGCCCACTGGACCACAGATTCCAGGGACCGCCCAAATGATCGTGCCAGGGCAGGGATCACAGGGACCCCACCCAGCTGATCCCATTGGACTGGGGATTCCAGGGACCTCCCAGCTGATCCCACTGGACCACAGATTCCAGGGACCCCCCAGCTGGTCCCGCTGGACCAGGAATCCCAGGGACCCCCCAGCTCCTCCAGCCTCCCCAGAGCCCCAGCGCTGCAGCTGCATACCCAGAAATGAGGGCACCTTCCCTTGCCCTCATGATTTTGCTTTTTCTAAGTAAAAAAAAAAAAAAAAAAAAAAAAAGACCACTTTTTTCATTTCAGTCTTTCAAACAGTTCTCGTGGTAGCACAAGTGTCCACGATAAAATCCATAAAGCTTGAAGGCACTCCATGTGCGCAGAAGAGCAGAAGCGTTCAAGCCATCCTAGAGCGAGGAGAGTGCTTGGCTCGACCCAAACATGCAGCAATTCATGCCTGAGGGCTCGGAGCCACTCACGGCTTCGTAACCAGCATCAATCGACAAAATCACGTGCGTGTGTGCTTCAACACCGGGTCCCTTCCTGAGAGCATCGCTTAGCACGGAGCAGCACCGCAGAAATGCTCCGGTGGCTGCTCCAACCCCGAATAACCCCGACAGCATCCCTGCTTCACCCCAAACAGCGCCACGGGCACAGGGTTGGGATTGAGAAGCACCTCCTGAACTGGAAAAGGGAATGCTTTAACACTGGAACCAGTATCCACCCGCCGCCCCCAAATCCCAGCTGTGTTCCCATCCCAGCAGCAGCACGTCCGCGGGGAGCATCCTTCCGAGGATGCCCGGCAGCACGGTTCCCATGGAGGCAATGCTGTCAGCAAAGCCCCGGCTGCAAGGAAAAAGGACACAGATCCTCGAGGATTTAACCCGAAAGGAGAGCAGACAGACTGGTTTTGGCTGGAAAGGGTTCTGCTCTGAAAAAAATGCAGACTGACGTCCAAGAAAGCGCTGTGAATCTCTGCCAAACCTACCCAAGCGGTGGGAGCCAGGCAGGGCAAGGAAAAACACCCCGGCCGCAGCGCGAGGAGGGGCTTCCCAGAGTCGCACTAAATCTTCCACTCTCCTTTGTCTGGACAGATGAGTTTTCATATTGAAATGTGATTTTTTATCACTTTAAAAAAAAGGCACAAAAATGTATTTTCATATTTTTTAAACTCTCGATTTTGCTCTGTGATCCCGGGACTGCGACTTTGCTCTCATTTCTGCCATCCGTGTCCCTGATATGGATCTATTGCAAAAAAAAAGCCCCAAATTCTCCCAAAAGGGCCATCCGCTCCATCCTTCCCCCACTAAATTTTTCAGCTGCCCTATTCTCCTCCCCACGCAGGAGAAATCCCCCCGACCCCGCTGCAGAACCCCTCCTGTCGCTGGGGGGTAGCAGCAAAGGAGCTCCCAAGATTTTCAGCATCCCAGATTTCAGCTTAACGAGCCTCTGCCAAA
>NW_010099983.1:5019-8902 GCF_000699245.1 Pterocles gutturalis | reverse complement strand
ATGGGTTTTTCCCCTTCACGTGGATCCTCACGGATGCTCCCCAGCCACCAGGGCAACGCTGCTTGCAGGACCTCAGCGCTTTGGCATCTCTCATTTTTTTTTCCCAACCCTCCTTGTTTTATTCTTTCACCAAAAAACTGGGCAAGTGTCCACGCAGCGGAGGAAGCAATAAGCTCAAGTGCCTGTTTCGCTGGAGAAATCCAGAATTTCTTTCCTTTAACCTCCGTCAGTATTTCCTGTAAACAGCATCCCATCGTCCCACGGCCCTGGGGATGCTGACAGCCCGGAAACGTCGGAAAAATCCCCAGCGAGGGGCTGCCCAGAGCTGGCATTGTGTGGTGGGAGGCTCCTGCATGGCTCCTTTTCTGCAGATTTCTGGTTTTTGCAGCCGGTGGAGGCTTTCCCGCACCAGCAACAGCTCCTGTGCCGCATGGAGAGCCGGGGAGTGGGGGGGCTGGCGGGGGTCCCATCAGCCTTCGGATGGAGAGGGTGCTGGGGTGCAGGAGGAGTGGGGAAAAGCACCCGATGGGGCAGTTTAGCACCAACGGGGGATTTTGGGGTTGAAAAATAAAAAGCGCAGCATCCTTCAGCCCTTTGCCTGCTGGCGTTTTGGCCGGTCAGCGGAGCAAGGTGCTCGAGAGATGGGTGGGCAGGAAAAGTGCACTGCCCAAACCGCCCTTCCCATGGAGGCATTGCCTGCAAAAAAAAAACCCTAGAAAGATATCCTGGCCAAGGATCAAATCGCCTGTTTCCCGTTGCGTTAGCCCATTTGTGAGCGATGTTTCAGTTCTGGATCGATGAAAACTTTGGAGTTTCCAAGCAGACGCCAGCTTTATTTTTCCATTTAATTTTATTATTTATTCCTCTATTTATTTTTCCCCGTTATATATATTTAAACCTTCTCTTTGAAGCTGGTCCCTGCAGACCAGCACATCTCAGGGGGCCTCTGAGCATCCGGGGGATGGGGGATGCACCGAGCCCATGGCAGCACCGCTGGGGACACGATGGCTCCCATCGGGAAAGATCTCCCCAGCACCCAGCTGCTCCCAGAGGATGCGGACAAGAGCCCAAGGCCACCCAGTGACCTCAGGGATGGCAGGAAGAAGAAAGCCAATGAAAAACCAACAAGCAGAGAGTGATGCACAGCCCTGACGCTGCAAACACGGCTGCTGACGGGCTGCACGCGGGAGAAAAATCCCAACAAAATACACGGTTTGACACAAAACACCATCTTCTGATGGAAAACTTGAAAACCAGACAAATTTTCTAGCCAGGAAGATGAAAATTTCTTATCCCCCAGCCTGTGCAATCCAAGGCAGAGGTAGCATTCCAAACGGGAAATACTTTCGTTATTTCCTTATTGATTTTCCCTCCGCGCGCGGCTTTGCAGAGTCCTTCGCTCCACAGCTTTCCGGGCTCGGAGGGGGCACGTTGAGATCGGCGCCGGACAAACATCCTCTTTCCTGGCTGGGCCAGCGAAGGCTTCTGAGGATGAGGAGGGGATGGAGAGGTGGGGGGATGCAGGGATGCTCCACGTTCCCCTCCAGCACCGAGGGGTTTGCAGGTGGTGCTGGCGTTTCCCAGCCGGGGAGGAAAACAGCCCCTTCCCCAGCGGAGCTCCGAGACAAAGCGGGAGAGGAAAGGCTGGAAAAAGCCCCCGGCTGCGGTCCCTTCGCTCCCTCCCGGGGGCTTTGCAGGGGTGTCTGCAGGCACAGACCAAAGCAGTGCGTGTCTGGCGGGGTGTGGGGCGGCCGCCACCAAGCCACGGTGGCATCATAGCAGCCAAGGGGACAGGACCTTCCCCGAGAGAAATGTTGCATTTGCTGTCTTCTCCTTGGATTTCAACCCTTGCTCCATCAGCATTTCAGCAACTGTGGAAAGGAACAGCACTTGGGTTCTGGGTTGTTTTTTTTTTTTTTTCCCAAATTTCTTTGCCTTTTCCTCCTCGCTTACAAATTATTTGGCTTAAATTTTCCAGAATTGTGCTTGTTCCAGAATTATCCTTTTCATTGCAAATTATTTACCCCCTGGGAACACCCTTCCCTCTGCTCTAGAGCAGAGAAATGGAAGAAAAGAAATTGGGGGTGAATTCAGGGATGTTTGTGAGCCCCCAGGTCACCACCTCGCAGCCCACAGACGCACTCCCGGCTGCTCTCCAGGAAGACAGAGGATGCTGGCAGACAAACAAATCCTGCTGATTTCAGCTCCATGTGCACATGCATGAAGTCAAAGCCATCCCTGCAGCCCAGGTCAGCCCCGGCTCAGCTCGAGCTCCCGGCAGCGAGGGACCAGCTCCTGTCACTGTGTGAAGTGCCACATCCAGCCATTCTAGATGTTATTATCCAGAGCATTTGCAATCCTTCAATACATAATTTTTATTGAATTTGCTTTTTGAGTAATTCTCTGCATTCTGCTGACACTAATGGGCATCTTTATTTTTCCATCCCCTCACTCTCAGTGGCTCAGAGGCATTAAAAAAATATATTATTGATTTATTGGAGTCATCTCCATCTCTCGGAATCGAACAAACGTGCCGCTATTTCTGAGGTTCATCTAGTTCAGCATTATTCTTGGACTCGGGTTTTTCCTTCTCTTACAAAGCTCCTGCCTTGTTTTGGGTTGAGCAGAACTCACATGAAAAACAAGAATACTACAAAGCACTTGGAAGCGAGGCAATAAAATAAACCACATCCCAAACACGACATTCAGCATCAGCATTAACCTCGGGAAACACGCAGCAGCAGAGGAATCCTCCACTCTGCTCCGCTCCGCTCCGGTATTTTCAGCTCATTGCAAAGTTTTACTTATTTAAGTGCTCAAGGGGAAAAGCATGTCCCAAAATCCCAAGTGGGAAAGTGGAAATCTCTTTGGCACCAACAGTTCTAGCAGAAAACAGGAGCGCTGGGATGTCCGGAGCGGTGGTACGGGGCATTGCAGAGCATCGCTTTGCCCAGCAGCCCTGGGGAGGGGAGGGCTGGGCAGCGCTGCCAGCCTCCAAACTCCGCTCCTCCTCTCCAAACAAAAGAACAAAGGAGCTCATTGAGGTTTTCATAATCGGAGCGAGGATATCTGTCACTGCCAGGCATCGGCGCCAAGCCGGGGCACCCAGGGTGGGGTGAGCATCCCTCCTTTAGCAAAAATATCTCATTGAAGGCGAAACGCCGAGGAGCGACGGATTGTTTCTGGGCGTCGCTGCGTGGGGTTTGGTGCTGCTCCTCAAAACCAGAGGAAAACATGCAGACCTGAAGGTGGGGAAAGAGCCCAGGGAGCATCCACAGCCCTGTACCCAACGGGATGGGAAGTTTCCTCCTCAGGAGCAGGGGCTGCTCCGTGTGCGGAGGCTGCAGAGAGCTGACACTCCTCTTTTTCCCCATGTGTCCTGGGAGCTGCAATATCACGTCACATACCGCAGGGCTGACACACGAGCACAAACCGGGGGCGTCCATCCGCCCATGGCATGGGGAGCTCCATGGGGTGAGGAGCAAAGCCACCCTGCGGCTCCAGGGGGCTGCAGCTGCCCCGTCCAGGGAAATAAGTTTTTCAGAGGGTGTCTCAGGCTGCCGTTCAGTTTTACAGCACAGAGCAGCTTCAGCAGAAATTGCATTGAAAAAAAAAAACAAAACCATATTTTATTTTGGAGGGTTTTCTCTAGGATGGAGGACAGGTGCTCGCCCTGCAGCCCGGCAGAGTGGATGCTGTGGGGGAGGAGGATCTGACCCAGCTGTACACACAAAACTCGTGAGGACCAGCTCTGCACCGTGGGGACCAGCTCTGCACCCCGGGGGACCAGCCCTGCACCATGGGGACCAGCTCTGCACCGTGGGGACCAGCTCTGCACCCCTAGGGACCAGCTCTGCACTGTGGGGACCAGCTCTGCACCCCT
>NW_010099983.1:4353-4802 GCF_000699245.1 Pterocles gutturalis | reverse complement strand
TCGCCCCCCCGGGGACCAGCTCTTCCCACCCCCCCTGGGAACTGTGCTGCCCTTTGCCTGGGGAAAAAAAAAAAAAAAAAGAAAAAAAAAAAGAAACAAGAAGCAAAAGCCCAGCCCCTCTTTGGTCTGACCCTCTGGCAGCTCCCAGCTTTGCCTCCCGGCAGCAGCAGGACCCAGCTCTGGTCTCAATGTGTTTATTTTTAAATGCATCCTTTCAAGCATCGGGAGCCTTGGCAACGGCAGCGGGGAGGGAGAGCCTGCGCAAAGAGCCCCGAACGCAGCGCCGCGGACTGTAATCCCTAAAAAAATCCCTATAGCCTATATATAGCGCCCTTTAATCCACCTCAATCATGAAAGCTTTCAGAGAATTGAATTTCTGCTTTCACCTGTACTGAGCGGTGATTTTGGGGGGGGGGGGGTGGCAATGCCCCCCTCACCAGCCCCCGCCC
>NW_010099983.1:3117-4322 GCF_000699245.1 Pterocles gutturalis | reverse complement strand
CTCTTCCCCTTCGCCCTGTGCACTGGGGGGGTGACAAGGGGGCTGTGGCACCTTCAGCGGCTCTTTGGGCAGCCGTGATGGCACGCAGCATCTCCCACAGCCTTCCAGAGGATTTTAATGGGAAACACGGGCTCTTGCACCCTCACCACCCAACTTATTGTTCTGCCCCTGGTTGAGTACCAGGGTGACTAGCAAGAAAAAGAGATTTGCATGAAAAAAAGGTGTTGGGAAAAGGAAATCCAGCACTCAGTTATTGCCTAGAGGAAATCTGGGGCTTTCAGGAGGGGTTTTGTGGCACTCCAGGAGACATTGCCTTTCCAAAATCACATTATTCCCATTTTTCCTGCCTCCTCTCAGCACAGGGAGAGGTTCTGGTGAAAATTCCCCACCTGGGGCTTCCCAGTTAAAGTCGAGGGATGGCATTGCCCCTGTGCCCCCCTGGCATGGGGTGATTTCCCCCCCCTCCTCTCCAGAGCCGGCACCCCTGGCAGCCGCCGGGCAGCGGTTATTTTCCATCGGGAAGGTCAGCGCTGCTCCAGTTTGACATTTCGTGTATCGATCGGCCATTAAGGCAACAAAGCGTTCCCAGGCAGAAAACAAGAGCTGCTGCTTTGTGGCAGGTCCTCACCAAGGAGAAGGCTTCAGGAACTGGATGATCTTTACGGTCCCTTCCAACCCAGACCATCCCACCACTCCATGATCCATTTGTCGGGAGCACAGGGGCTGCCTGATCCCAACCCCATCCTTGCCCAGGGATGCTCCCCACAACTCCCGCATGCAGAGGAAACATCAAAATAGCTCACCGGGGCTTATTTTAGAGGAAAAAAGCCACTGCCAGAGCTGGTGACATGCCATGCTCCTGAACACCCTCCATGCACCTTCCAGGACAGAGCCATCGTCCCCAAAGCTGGTCATAACCCTGCTCTGGTCCCGACGGGAGCATCAGCGCTGGGGGATTGAGGAGCCTCGTGGCCGCGGGGGGGATTAAACCCCTTCCCAGGGGATGCGGGGTGTATTGGACACGGACTTGAGGGGGGGCCCAGGTCAGAGCCTGCAGACCTGCGGAGGGCTGGGAGGAGCAGGGCGATGCTCAGAGCCTAAACCAGCGCCAGTAAAGAACAAAACCCATCTTTGCAACTGCTCCGTGGTGGGGGAGCCCTGGCAAAGCCACCTCCCCTCCCAACCCTGTCCCAATTCGCTTTGCT
>NW_010099983.1:1782-3049 GCF_000699245.1 Pterocles gutturalis | reverse complement strand
GCGGGGGGTGCCAGAGAAGTGTCCTGCCCCGGCTCCTCCGGACACAGAGGACGGGATCTGCCCGGCGCATGCCCGGTGCATCAGCAAAGCAGGGATGGAGGACTGCTGCTGCTGGACTCCGCTCCGGAAAGAAAAGCTCGAAATTAAACAGCTATATTTTGATAAGAGACCCAGCATTGCCAGAATTAGTCATCAACTGCTTATTGTTCTATGCACATTAGATTAGAGCCAAACAAATGCTGATTTTCATCTCTCCAGTGGTCTAATGCTCTGATGCTTCTCAATTCAACCTTGAAAACGGCTTTTGTTCATATTAATGGCTCTCAGGCTAACGAGGCTGGGTAAGATTTAACATTTAGGCACATCCCAGTCCTTCATTTCAATAACAATCCCGCCACAGAGAGCAACACATGTTGGCAGTGTGCAGGCGGGGCTGAACGCCCGGATTCAGCATCGCGGCAGGATTGACGCTTGGGCACCGCGTTCGCAGCCCCAGCTTGACTTAAAAGCAGAGGGGCTGAGAAACGCCGAGGCTCCGGTGCAAATTAAGGGGTTTTTCTTTTGCGCCAAGGGACTTTCAGAGCAGAGCCATGCAGTCGGGCTCTTGGCTTGCTTGGGCTCGGCTGCGGGATTCAAGCATCTCTCTGCCCCAGCCTCGTCCAGACGCCCTGCGCGGGCCACTCACCAGGCTGCCGTGCTTGCTTCCCAGCACGCTAGACTTGTGGAGGTCTCTCATTGACTCGACAAAAGCTCTGTGCAGAGAGGGAAAGCAAAAACATTCCATTCACCATCCTGGGAAGCTGAGAGAAAACACACAAACCCTTCCTCCTTCTCTACACCGCGGCGTTGGGCAGGATCCGACCCCCCAGGGATGCTCCCGGGTGGTTTTTCCACGAGCTGGAGCATCGCTGGTGGTGGGGCACGGGGCTGAGCCCCCCGAGCCTCCGGCCCGGGCCTGCCCCCCCCGAGCCTCCCGCAGCAGCCGTCACACCGACCCCGCATCCTCCCCGGTGACTGCCAGCCCCGTTTCGGATGATTCCGCATCGCCGCCTACTTTCTTCTAGAGAATCAAGTAATTCCAACACAAATAGTTCTTGCTGCTGAGACGGGAGGAACTGACGCAAATGGCCCATTACCTGACTCACACCAGCCAACGTGCTCATCAACCTGCCCTGAAACCCCGGCACCAGCTGCGGGATGCAAAGCAGCACCTATTCCTACGCCCAGGTGAAGCTTGCTGGCGAGGGAGCTGCGTGCTCAGAGCCCC
>NW_010099983.1:0-1756 GCF_000699245.1 Pterocles gutturalis | reverse complement strand
AAGCCCTGCACGGGGACAGCAGGGACACAGCGGCAGTGACAGGCGAGGGGCTGGTCCATGCACCTCCCCAGGCAGCCCCTTCCTTGGGGACCCACAGATGGGGGAACACTTTTTTGTTGGGTATTTTCAGCGCAACCAGCTTTTGCAAGCACCAGAAATCCGGGGGGGTTGCACCAAGCCGTGGGGAAAAGCCGTTTTGCACCCTGCCACCGAGCAAAGTTTAAAACTGTGCGATTTCAAAGGCTTTCCTTTTGGAATTGTGCTTCTCTGCAAGCAGCACTTGCTTGATTTTTGCAAAAAAAGGCGGTTTGCAAGGGATCCAGCACAGGCGGGTGGGTGCAGCTTGATGCATTCCCAGCCCGTGTGTCCCCAGGGAGCAGCCCCAGGTGGCAGGGACAGGAGCCAGAGCCCCAGACACCCGTACGGGGCTGAGGACACAGCAGAGATGATGCTCAGAGCCTCAAAACCAAGTCCTGGCATCCTGAGAAAGTTACAGGGGCAGGAGGGGCAGAAGCAGGTGACATTTGTATGGGGTGGGTTCAGGACTACATATAAAAGCAGATGATGGGTATTTATGAGACAGGCAAAACTGCACAGCCCGTGCCAGAATAACTACGTTGATAATGAAGAATAAATCTCCCCACTGAGCCTCCATGCAGCTACTATGGTTTGGATGGCTCGGGAGTTCTGACTCCGACCTCATCCATCTCCTGCTGCCGGGAGAGCGCGGTGGCCCCCGGGCTGGGGCTGGGGACAGTCACAGCTCTGCTTCCCGCTCCCCCAGCACCGGTCTGGCCCAGCCCCTGCCCCGGGGTCTCGCACAGACCCACGCCAGCTCCTCCACGGTTGCCTGCAGACAGAAACGCTCCATGGCCACTGCCAGGGATGCAGAGCCAAATGCCATCAGCATCCTGAAGCTGCTTTTTTCTTTCAGATCAAGTTTTTCCATGCATGTATTGATCCCTCCATTAAAAAAAAATATTATCCATATCCCAAATTAGTTATAAATGCTCAAGAACAGAGAAAAGAGTCCCCTCCTTGGGAAGAAGCTTTTTTTTCCTGCTCCCAGTATGGGTTTGATCCCCATGAAAAGCTTATAACAATTGTCTAATTTTTGCTTTATTGACCCAACGCAGAGCCCTGGGGTACAGCAGGGTCCTCCCGCTCCCGTCCCACCCCACCAGCTCTGTTTGCACCGTCCCCTGCCGGGATGCGGTGCTGGAGCATTGTCCCCACAGCTCATGCATGTTCCCACCTCTGAGGAGAGACCCCGTCCCCCCATCCCCACCACTCCTCTAGTCCGCAGAGCCGGGGAGAGCCCCCCCAGCCCGCTCCTGACAACACCCTGGAGACTCAAATCCTGCAGTAACCAGCAAAGCTCCTTGTTTGCTCCGTATTTACGCATCTGGCGGATGGCACAAGCAGCCGGAGCGGCAGAGGGAAGCTGAGAGCATGCCTCCAGCCCTGCACCCACCCCAGGAAACACCTTTGGGCTCGAATAAACACCGGAATAAATGCACAGGGGCCTCGAAAAAGAGCAAGTTCCTATACAACAGGCTGTCCTCTTCCCATCCCCTCCATCCCGTGGAGCTGCTGGGGGGCAGTGGGGGGGTCTCACCCCATTCAGAACCCATTAAAACCCCATTGCCAGCAGCAGCCTGGTTCACAGCCCAGTCCATGGTGGGGGATGCTGCCAGCCCATGGCAGGATGATGGATTAGAATCACGGAATCCCAGAAGGGTTTGGGGTGGAAGGG
>NW_010099982.1:17944-42851 GCF_000699245.1 Pterocles gutturalis | reverse complement strand
AGTGATACACAGTGAAAGTGCTCACCACCCAGTGATCAAGGCTCAGTCCGTTCCTGGCTAAGGATCGTGGAGCCAAGAGAGTCCCAAAACCACAATCCTGGAAAAGATAAGAACCCAAGTGTCCGAGAGACTGAGAGCCTACTGAGAGAGCAAGACGACCCCAAGAGAGGGTTGACCCAGAGAGAGAGACCACTTCCATACAGATCCTCATCTATATACTGGGCATGACCTGCATGATATGGAATTTACCATTGCCCAGTTTGGGTATCAATCCTAAACCTAAGGTCGAATCCTAGGCTAGTAACTGGGGCTGTGCTCCCTCCCAGCTTCTCCTGCCCCTGCAGACACTGGCACTGCAGAGAAGCTGAAAAGTCCTTGACTGTCCTTGCAGCAACTATAAACATCAGTATGTTATCAGCCTTCTTCTCAGCACAAATCTAAAACAGAGCCTCTTGCTAGCTACTACGATAAAAGTTAACTCTGTCTGAGCTGAAACTAGGACACCCTCTAACATTTCTGTCTGAATATTTCAACCATTTCTGAGAATGAGGTTGGGAGGAAAAAACACCTGCTGTTTGGTCACATATGAAAATATTTCAATACCGTTCAGGGTTTTTCAGTTTGAAAGGGAACATCACAATTTTTATTATGATCAAAAACAAAGATCAAATACAGTTCTGCTAAGAAATATTTAGAAATATTTTAATGAAACCTATGTGCATCATGAATATTCTTTAAATGTTTTTGTTCAACATATATTGTTACTGTTAGAGAATTTAACCAGGGAAAATACGTCATGTATCTTCTGGTTATTAACAAAAGTACTACATATGCCTTGATAATTATTAAAAACTTAGGAGGATCCAAAGCATGTTGTTAGAACTGGTATGTTAGTGATTTGTAGGTTAGTGACTACAGTGTATGTTAACAAGATCAAACTAACTCACAGTCTTGTAATATAAGATGAACAATCTTTCTTTTGGTCTTTTCCACAGAAGGAATTCTATATTCACAAACTTATCAGAAAATATTGGCAGATCAATTTGTCTAAGGAAAAAGGTAGTCAGGTTCTACCCTGGTGGAGCTACCATAGTATCTTACCTAAAAGTATAGTACAATTATGAAAAAAGATCAACATACTTGTCCTCTAGTCTCATGTTCAAAATTTAAGGCATTTCCATTCCCCAGGAGGGCTCTGCTATATATTTCCTTAGTGCAACTAGCAGCAATTAATGAATTTTTATGAACCTTGATATTTTGCTTCTTGTAGGGTTCCTTCCCAATCAAATCTATGATTAAAAGCAATCAACCATATCTGTCAGCCCCTCATCATATCTGACTCCTCCTCAGTAGCACACAAGACTCAGAGGGCTGAATGTAAAGTCTGGGGCTACACCTACATCAGTAAATAAAGTGAAGTGCAAGGAACACCATGGCTTACATCCAAATGGCTGAATTCTTTTTTTCCTTCACCCTGTGGTAAATTTACTGCTGAAAGTTGGAGAGAGACACAGTGAGTCTATGTTCAAGGCATGACAGAGCTTGATCAAGATCTAACAGTACCTTAAAGTGAAACTGTACTGTAGAAGGTAACCAAGGGTTGCATAGCCCTAAAAGGGACTTTAGCTGAAACCTCAGTGCTTCACATCCTCTGTAAATCTAGCCCCAAGCTATCTTCTATAATCTGCAATTTTTTTATAGGCACAAAACATCAATTCTCAGTGTTTGAAGGACTCAGTAGAGCTGTTGTAATTGGACTAAATGCTATCAAAACAGATACAAAGACAAATGACACCGAACTAAAAGAAAAGTAGTTCTTCAGAGCAGACAGACCACAGGAAAAGCAGAATATACTCTTTATTTCTTAACCTAGTAGTTCCTGATCAACAGGTTGTATCACAGAGGGCAATTACAAAGGCAGTGAGGCTTCACAGATTTTATCACACTTCCTTTAGTAAAGACAGAATCCTTCCTTTTCTAGTTGCCAAATCACTGTAGACTGTGAAGTTCAAGTATTATCTGCTAACCATTCAGAATACACAGGCTCAGATACGTATCTCCATAAAACTAACTTACTATTTTTTATTCTGATATTTATAGGGGAAAAAAAAAACCAGGACATTTTTCGAAACTTCTAATTCTGCTATGGGAACCAACCACAGAAAAGCTGTGGTCAAGAAACTAAAAAAATATTCTCTTGGACACTGTCTGCTCTTTGCACAGGTGAGAACTCAAAAAGGTAGTTCATGAATGAGCCCGAATTTGTTATGTCTTCGGCAAGACTTTCTTTCGTTTTAGGGCTTTTTTTTGGCTAGATTTTATTGTATTTCTAAGAAGTTCTGAAGGTAAGAAGAAATAATAATGATAACTATGTATGCAACAGATAGGTGTCTGTGTTTAAAATATACTAGGGAATTTAAAATGTTTTATGCTGTCAATATCAACATTAAATTATAATATTATGAACTTCCCACATAATATTCAGTGCTATGATAAAAAAGGTATTGTGTCATTGGAGAGGTCTATTATTGCCATTGAAAAAAACACATGCAATCGTATGCAGCAGTTCTGAACACCACAATTTACTGGCCTTGATTCAGGATAAGACTGAAGCACATCCTCACCAGGACAAAGCTTGAATGCTTTGCTGATTGGCACTTCATTAATTCTGAGGAAAAGTGTAGCCTGCTTTTTTTTTTTTTTTAATTCAAGAACTGTTCTATGAAAACTATTTTATTTTCCTTTAGCTGATCGAAGGAAAACTAGGCAGATGCTAGGATTTTCCTAGTTCATATAAAGCCTACATGAAAATACGAACTTAATTTACACTGCATAATCTATTCTAAAACATACAAAGAAAAACATCTATGACTATCTTGTTCCCCCTCACTCTCCTCTCCTTTTTGCTCCCAAACACAGTGTTTCAGTTAGTAGTTATTTAAAGACTACCAGAAAAAATCCTTTGGGGTTGGTGATGATTCGGCAATGCCCTTAACTACCCATCTGGTTAAGCCTTTTTTTCCTGTCCCAAAGCAGAATCACTAAGATAACTTTCAATGCCAGACTAATGCTCCTTGAGAGCACTCTGACAGTGCACGTGACTAAATGACACATTTGCAAATTTCAAACTGTGAGAACTAAAGGGCTTTAATACCGTTTCTCCTGCTTAGAGTCCTCCTCTTCTGTTTGTTCCCTCTCTCTAACCTTCCTTTCATTTCTTAAACTTATGCAGAACTGATGGATTGCACAGTTTTGCTCATAAGTATATCCATTGCTTCAGGAAAGGATGAGATATTTTTCAAAGCACTCATCCAGAAACTCATGTGAGAGAGGCCCAACCACAATGGTACTCTAGGTCCCTTAGGACACTTCTGTTTTGCTCTAGAAAAGATGCTAGAGAATATTTAAAAATTTGCCAAAACCCCCCTAAAAGACCCAAAACATAAACCCTGCATGAGGCAAAGAAAAGCAAACAGACAGCAGAATATTTTGCTGTTGTGAATGTGTTCCTGGATTGGTTACAAGAAGTAACAATTGGGTGCTTGACTAGCTCTGAGTGTCCTGAATTAATGTCTTAGTTCAGTTCAGGAGTGTAGTTTTGAGACAAATCTTCCAATTATCCTCACTTACCGGTTAGATTCACTCAGGGATCAGGCTCTCAGCGCTCAGCCTGAATTCCTTTCAGATGAAACCAAACCAGAAGATGTGGTCCCAAAGCATGCTCCTCCAACCCCTGAAATATTTAGACTACAGCCTGTAAAGTCGTTAAGAAAACTTCCCCTAAAATGCCTATGGTATGAGTGTCAGATCCTTAGCACACATTCCTTTGCTCTCCAAATGCTTCCCTAGCGCTGCACTGATTGTCACTACGAACCCTGCCTCTATGGCCACATAAGGATACAATTTGTGCATACAGGCATGAAATCTATTTGGGCAAATAGGAAAGACATTTGCCTACAGCCATTCTGAGAAATCCGGGTCAGTGAGCGCTCCTTCTCTGAAACAGTTACTCTCCAAATGCTGCACGTTAGTATTTCAAAGCATATGACAGTGACACTACAGCTGAGATCAATAAAGGCAGAAACTTTGGGATTTTTTTAATCTCTTAAAATGAATATTTTAAAACCATTTTTAATTTGTATAAGAGTATATGTCTAACAGAAATTACTGTGTTCTGAGATTTTCAAAAGATGTCATCCTTGTCACAATTTTTATTGTTGCTGTTATATTGGAATGAGTAGCTGCATGCTTGTAGCTATCTATAATTGCAAACGGATGAATGGCATTATCTACAGACATCAACAACACATTTGATTAAAAAGAATATTTGCAGAGCCATGTTCACATTGTTGCCACGTGCCTATAAAGGGGAAAACACAGCAAAATTACTGCAAAAACGGATTTAAATCTCCAGAAACAGTCAAATTATTGTTTGTTCACAACACGTGTGAACCCAGGCATGAGGTACCTCCAGAACAGCATTTGGGATAAGTTAATGTTTATGAACATGTGCGAATGATCAGAGAAAGCTAGATTAATTACTCCATGAAGGCAGCAGTTGTGTAAAGAAAACAGAGTTTGGCATAAATAAGCATTTATGTGTACAAAACAAATGGAAGATATATGTGTGAGTTGTTTCAAAAGTCAAGGTCATGATAGTTGTATGTTATATTCCACACATTTTTGTTAATATGAAAGTGTAATTGTGCTGGTCTTAAAAAAAAAAAAAAAAAGAAAAGAAATTAGGTAAAAAATTATGTCCACATTTTGACTGTCTTGGAAGCACCCGGGTAAGAGTTAAAAAGTTACTAATGAGAAAAGTTTTGTAAAAAGACTTGCTCCTTGTGAAGAACAGAGATGGAAGACAGAATAGTATGACAGCACATAAATGTGCACAGCTAATTAGGAATAATTTTAAAGTCGGGAAAGTGTCCTAAGAGTGGGAGGAAAAAGTGTTGCTCTGCTGCAGAGATTTCTCAGAGATGTAAAGCCCTAGATTTTTATGCAAAAAATTGTGGAGTAAGCAGTTAGTATACTGTAGAAATCAACTTGGATTTGTAGGAGACTGAACAGGAAATAATGTAATAGGTCTTTTTCAATCCAGGTATTATGGACTTATCCATACAGAAATTCAGCTTGTAAAACAGGTCTAGAAATGGGTCTTTACCACACTAGTACAGTGAAGTGCTGAAGCTCTGTTCCAGAGCTGCAAAAGTCAACATAGAGTATGGTGTCGAGTATAACCGGGGGGCTAGTTTACAACAGAAGAAATATGGTTTAATGTGACTGGTTTCTCATCTCTTTTTCAGAAGGATATGCTGAAACTATTTCAGATAAACTGTGAAAAATTAAGAAAGAACACTTTTAAGGATTCTTTAATCATCTTGTTTCAGACATTTCAAACTCCTAACAACGACTACCCTGAGAACAGAAAAGTCCCACATTAATATATTCTTCTGACAAGTATTGCAGGCTAAAGTGAGAGATTAAGCTAAATTAACCTATGTTAGTTTCTTTGGAATATTGTAGTCTTTTTCCCTAGTGATGCCACTGTATAGAAGCTGATCAAAGTAAAGAACAAACATAGGGTGATTACTCATACTCTTGTGGTTTCAATGTTAGATTGGAATACAATCTCGGTAGCAGACACTGCTGTATACAAACAATGATTTTGTCAAGACAGAGAAGACTCCAAAGGAGTCCTCAATGGTCTTCAAAGAAGAAAAAAATCTTCATATTTTCAGACATATCATATCTTCAGATTTGTCTTTTTGATTACACTCTAAGGCTCACGATGTAGGCAGGTCCTATATTTATCCCAGTAGTCTGTAAAATCAATTGCAGAGGAGTCCTATCAGACGCTTAGGCACCAGAAGGCAGATCAAGTCTGCTCCCTTAGCCGTGCTAGCTGCCTTTGTCCTCCATCCCCTCAATTTATTTGGGTTTTATTTACTTGAATATCTGTGAAAGGTAGCATGACACTTTACTGAAGTGTTATTTAATACATTAAAATTATTAAATGGCATTGCGGTGAAGACAGCTTGGACTGGAATTCACATATGGTGACTGATCACGATTAAGGTTTGGGAACAGAAATGACGAAATAGCACAACTGAAAATGTTCCAAGGTGACAAGAATTATTAATTAAGGACTCACATTTAATTCAGCTTTCTCTGATACTGAAAGTTACCAATCTTTATGGAGCTTTTTTGTTTGGTAGGCTTACAGCTTTTTTCTTGCAACAGTTTGTTGGTTTTAGGTTAAATACTTGCACTACAATATTTTAGGCTTATAATGGCATTCTAAAAGGAGAGCTGACGGAAAAGCTAGGGACACTTGCTAGTTCAATGACAACATGTTTTGTTGAAAAGCCTTTTAGGAGTCTGTGGAAAAAAACACCACTTGTACCTGTTGTAAGACCATAATTGTTTATAAATATGTAAAGGGTGAGTGTCAGGAGGATGGAGCCAGGCTCTCCTCTGTGACATCCAGTGATAGGACAAGGGGCAATGGGTTCAAGCTGGAACATAGGAGGTTCCACTTGAATATGAGAAAAAACTTCTTTATGGTGAGGGTGACAGAGCACTGGAACAGGCTGCCCAGAGAGGCTGTGGAGTCTCCTTCTCTGGAGACATTCAAAGCCCGCCTGGATGTGTTCCTGTGTGATCTGATCTAGGTGTCCTGCTCCGGCAGGGGGATTGGACTAGATGATCTTTCGAGGTCCCTTCCAATCTCTAACATTCTGTGATTCTGTGAATTGTCTGTGTCCCACAATATGGTACTTTGTTCTTCAAGGCTTCAGCATATTAAGCCCTGGTGATGCATTTCCCCTTTAAACATGGCAATAGTCATCTCCAGTGGAGACAAAAAGCCACCACTTTTTCAAAGACATACTTAGACACAAATAGGACTTTTCAGAAATGCTGCAGAAGACCTAAGTATAAAAATCAATTTAATCATAATACTACACATTAATGATTAGCCAGTAAAAAAAAATTACCCTTATTTTCTCCAACCAAAGAGTATAGATTACATCAATATTTTGGCAATGCTTTTTTAGTACCGTGTTTCACTGTGTGAAAAGAAGTTTCCCACCAACAAAACATTTATCACAGATCCACCAGCATTGATTCCATATTGGCAATTTACACTTTTAACTGGGATTAATTGTTGCCATTTCACTTTTCATACAGATATATAGATTTAACACTTCATGAGATAATTTTTCAGGTGATGTTTCAATTGGCCATGAAATTATTTTATTGCCACAACGGCTTTGCAAAGGCAATCCTTCTAAATGCTCCTTTCTGGAATTTTACTCTGATCGGAGTCCACAGTTGTGATTATTTGGTTCAGGTTTAACAAAAAACAACCAAACAAGATCAAACATTTTTCTCTTTGAATTTTTTCCATGTAGAAAAAATTTTGCTCGTGAGGTCAGGGCAGGGCAACTGTGAATTGCAGGAGGATTGCTCTGTGCACTGTGATACAGAATCCCTGCTGACAGGGTGCAGAGGCAAGTTGGAGCTCCCTGCTAAAATGGTGCACAGCTGAAGCAGCAGCACCAGAGACTTTGCAGATGGAGTGTTAGAGGTCATGCCATCAGCCACAGA
Source organism: Pterocles gutturalis (assembly GCF_000699245.1). Lineage (NCBI taxonomy): Eukaryota > Metazoa > Chordata > Aves > Pterocliformes > Pteroclidae > Pterocles > Pterocles gutturalis. The sequence continues at coordinate 35,237 of NW_010099982.1, read as the reverse complement.
AGTACTGCAGGAGCTGATTGCAATGCAGCTTCTCCACAAGTCTATTTTCCCCTACTTGGGGGAAAAAAAAATATTTCAGTCTTCATTCATATTGAATAAGATGGAGCTTTTCCATTTGTGATTCTTCATATTGCCTATGTTCATTGTTTAAAATTGGTCACCCAGCACCAGCATATTTACAAAAACTGATTAGTCACATCAGTCTAGCAGTTGGCTTGCTTATGAGTTTGTCTGTGATTTACAAGATAGAGAATTAAACTTGGCACAGTGAGTAGAATTTGATTGTTACTCTTCCAATCATTAATTGTATTTTGCTTGTAATTTTCATACTGTCAAAAATATATTCCTGTTTTTAATTAGTTTAATAGCTTTTGTTTATTCCACCATATCAAGTTTCTTCTTAATTTTAAATCAACAAAAGATCTTTTTTATTGCCTTTTGTAAGAGAATGTTTAGGTTTCCTAATCTGAAGACTATAATTTCATTATAGAATTACTGTTACAATGCTGACAATCCTTTCCAAGGAAGTGTTTAACTATTTTGGATGAATTGAATCAAGTGTTCTGGAAGAAAAATTGAGGACAGAGAACAGAGTATTACTTACTTGACATTTTGGTGTCAAAATGAACTTCAGATACTTATTCTAACCTGCATTTTCAAACAGTCCTACAGCTGCAAAATATAGCTGCTCACATACAGCCTGGATATTCCATAAGCAGAAAGAGAAACTTAAATGTATAACCAGTTCCACACACAAGCACACTTCCTATGTGCATCTGCACTTACTTATCTCTAAACGCATTGGTCTAAATCTACTTGGAAAATTGTTTACCCTCTTGCATTGTCTATGCAAGCATAGGAAAATGTAGCTATAAATATCCCAGTAGTTACCCCAGTAGTCTGGACACATGGTATCTGCTTTCCATCTATTTTCCCACATTTTTTTTCCACCTCAATGTGAAGTACAACTCTGTTCTTTTAAGATACAATATATTTTCCACACACATATCATGCAAAAGCAAAATATTAAGGATACTGTGTGATGCTGCCTCTTTCAAACATAAGTGAAATTGGACAGATTACAAAAAAATCAGTGAAAATATTGAAAAATCTTTCAGCCTGTATGATAGTAAGGTTATTCCAGTGGAGCAGAATAATTCAGGATAGGAGCTTGATTACTACTGTCTGATAATTATTTATGAATGTTACATAAACTGTTTTGTATAGGTGCCCTTTTCATCCAGCACCTCCAGCAGCTAACACATTTTATAAGGAAGGGCAATCCCAGAGATTAAGTATTTTTATAATGGTTTCATTTTGGTGAAAAGACATACAGTTTATGCTACAGTATGTCAAATGTTCATACTAGGTAGGGTTCTAGCATTGGTGACTTCTGAGTTATTTCAGTACTGGAAAGTTCATCTATTTCTTAACCTCCTGCTTTGTGAGCTGTTTCAATAAAAGATATTGTTTCACTCTATAAACTCACCTTCTCTCTCTAAATAATGTATAGGCACACATTGCATGTTATTAATTTTCTTTTTACAACAGAAAATATACATTAAAAACTTGGGATTGCAAATTTATGTTTATCCTGGATTAAACTGGTCAAAAATAATTTTCAAGAGGGCCCATTGAAAATACAAAGCTTTATCACTTAACACACAAAGCAGGACAATCTTTCCTGTAAAAACATGCATTTTTAAAAAAATAAGAAAGTAGCATTCATATCACAGAACACAAATTATTGGAAATAAAAAGGCAGACAAATATGTACAAAGGAACTCCTACCTTCTGCATATTTAATATGCATCTTAAGTATTTCCTATGCAAATTCTTATGAGGTCACGTAAACCCTCTCCTCTTAATGGTCCAGAAGCACAAATTCCACCAACTTTGAAGCCAAAATATGTAAACTTTTGAAAGTTATATTTTACATACTTATGGATAGATACTTTCACGTAGTTACATTGGGAAAAGAATGGGCAGATTTATCTCACTTAACTTTAGCTAACTCTAACTACCACTACTGCTACCAACCACAGAAGTTACCCTGGCAGTCAAAACCAGTGATCTCAAGTCAATGCAGAAGCCAAACACCTCCAAAGGAGTGATTTATCCCTGGCTATTTCATACAGTTCTTTTGGGTTGAGATGAATCAGCCTCTGGTTGTGGTGGAATTTAGACGACCAGTCTAAGGTGGATGCCTAAACTTAATATTACAAGATCTTAGCTGATAATTTCTAATATAAGTCACCTCTTTAAATTGCTGAGGTTTCTGAATGTGAACAGCCTAAATCTATTTTGGCCTCATCATCTCTCACTGTTGCATGTTATAGACTGTTCAGATGAATGTGATTCTCTTCTATTCTTAAAATATTTTTCAAAACCATTTTGCTTGAGTGATATATAGCCAATGTGGAAACAATTCTATTTCCCCCACTATCTCTCTTCCAATACAAGCTAGCCTATTGTTTCCATTTAAACAAGGCTGATTGTTACCTGATGTGTCTGTAATGACTCAATACTATTATCACCATTTCATTTAACAGAGAGCGCTTAGATTAGCAACTACTGTTAAAGAGCCTTCATAACAGCTATTTGTACTGTTACCTGCTCTGAAAGGCACCTTTCCTTAGATCATGTATCACATCTAAACATTCAAAATCTCTGAAATGGTACTATGGTACCTGGAAAAGAACCTAGACAATATAGCATAAACACTTATACATTGATATTGCATTTTAAAGTTTCTATCTCCATTATCTATAGTTTAATGTAAGACATTCAGCAGGCACACTGACGTTCACGTAGGTAGAATACAAATGTTTGCTAGGCAATTCGTACAGTTTTCATCTTAAACACAAGATTACCCCCAACTGTATTTACAAGGTGTAATGAATTAACAGAGCCTGAAGTGACTGCATAGGTGGGACAGTAAGGTGATCTGTGCAGATACCCCTGAAGTTATCATTAAACGAGTGTTCACCATCAAAGAGGTTGACAAGTAACTGGAATGGGAAAGAAAATTGAAGTTAAACATTTCCATATGATCAGATGTAGAACTGACTTTTTAAGGAACGACTTTAATTGCTCAACTCTGCCCTTTTGGGCCCCTCAGCTTGAGTCTATTTATCTACAGGTTAAATATTGCTTTCTTGAGTAGGGAGTTTTGATGAAAACTCTCTTAGTCTTTTTGCACTTTTGCCAGCAGTTTAAAACAACTGGGTTATTTATAACTGCCCATTCAAAGCTGTAGCATGATCTACCAGAGAAACACTGGACAGACTCTCTGAAGCCTTTCAGTCTTACTTTTGTTAGTGACTTCCCACACAATATTGTCCAAGTTACTTCATTTTTCTCTGCTTTGTGTCCTCCCTTTGTAAAGCAAAGCTGACCATACCTGTAACATGCTGTAAAGCATGCAAGCAAATGACAGAACTGCTCTCATTCACAATGCCAGATGCGGGCAAACTGGCTTTCCTGTGGAGAGAAATGCTACAGAGATGCAAATTTGAATGACTGGGGTGTGGTAAATCATTTCCACTCTCTCAGCTTGTAAGAGAACACTTTGTTAAGCCCAAATGGCATAATTTCCTTAAAGTTTCATGCAAACATGTGGACTTACTCCTCTTGTGTAATTTCTTGGTCAAAAAGCATCATGTTGAAGATGCTCTTCACTTCTATGCTAGCTGTGGTGCACTGAAGTTCTGGTCTGGTTTTGTAATGAGGGCTTAAATCATGGCAATGTTCTCGGTGGTTGCAGGGGTTGTTTTTGTATCCTTCTAGTTTAGGATGGTGCACAGTTATTGGCTACTGAAGCAGAATGAATACAAGCACCCAAGGAGGTGATTTTTTCAGGTCTTGTAAACACGTGAGGAAAAATATGTATTTCCTACACGAAAGGTAGAGCTGTCTGACTCTGAGAGGTACAAAATTAAATGGAGATATTTCTATAGATCTTAAGGCTGACTTGGAGTAGAAACTTTAAAGCATTTCAAGATAATCAGAACATCAGCAAATGCTAAAATACTTCTAACATATACAGAATTAACATTACCATCAATTAACCTTTGCTGTATACACTGATAAATTATTCAGTCACTTAATGGCATTTAAATTTAAGTGCAATTGTATAGGTCCCTAGGTTGTAGTTAGAGTTGGTTTAAGATTCAGGGTCTGAAATGTGCTTAAGTGGAGCACTGAATGGCAATGAAATCTGAAAGGCTAAAACCATGCAAGGGGGCCCGCATGTAGGCTGGGAGCCAGTGAGCAAAAGTGATGCTCCGCTTTCATAACTCTAGGCAAGTTGTTAGCTGTTTACACAGTGGCTTCGCAGCTCCTTTTGACTCTAGGAAGCGTAATGAACTTGTCTACAAGCAGAATTCATGGCCAAGAGTAGATACAGAGCTATGGAGGGTAGCTATTTTGGCCACCTCCAAAAGGCATGAGTGCCTCAACAGTACAAAGGAAAGAAGTGGTGTGACTGGAAGATACAAAACATACTATATATGTACATTGTAAAAATGTGTTGAAATAATTTAATTCACCTGAATGAATGCACTGCCTTGGAACTTAGTGTCTGGATCATGCTTTCCCTCCCGCCTGTGAAGTGTAGGGGCACAACATAGCAGAGTGGAGCTCAAGCAACCTTTTGTCTGAATATTTTTCTCTGATATAAACACTCTGCAAATTGAAGTCCCTATTTGCATTGCAGTTTAACGATAATATAGCAGATCCTGACTCAGACTCCTACATTTATACACTATAATTATATTTTATTCAGCCTTTTTTTTTTCTGGTTTACAAATAATTTTTAAAATCTAATGTTAGTCATGCCACTAAAATTTAAATAGTTCAGATACATAATTTGGAGAACTAAGCTATGAGACTTCTGAATGGAGAGCTAGTCACTTAAGAATGTGTTTGTTTGTTGTTTGGCTAAATCAGACCCAGACAATGTAAGTATCACCAGCTGGAAAGTATTACTATAATTTAAAAAAAAAATAAAAAAATAAAAAGAACTCCAGAGAAGTATATTTGAGTATGCACTGGCCTATATCACTACTTAAATACTCAAATAAAACCTGTGTAACTAAATATTCATATAGGGCAATCCTGAAATTTGAAAGAGCATGGAGAAGCCTTAATTGAAAGAGTTCAATTTCTTTTGAAAGACAGTGTGTAAAACCCCAGCCAAGTTTTATAATGGCTGGGTGAAACAGTCACAGTAATTGAATCTTTCTCCAGCATAAAAACTCGATGGCTTGTAATCCAGTATTACTGCATTGGCCATATGTACTGGATCATTAAAGGCAGTTAAATTAAACAGATAAGCAGGAAATCCAGACTGGTTTTACAAATCTAAAGTGCAATCAGCTACTTCCACAAAGCCAGTATAAGTGGCCCAGAACTCCCTTCAGCTTAATTTCAGGCCCCTTTCTCTTTCTCATGCAACTCTGGAAGGAAAGTCTCACTTTTGTTCTCTGCAACCATCAAAAAAGTCCTCAGAATCTGGAATACTGTTCTTCTTACTTCAGGTCATATCTGCAATGACAGGCCCTAAAGATCTTTTGCCAAAAAGCTAAGCAGAGAATTATATTCTACTACAGTATAGGGTATTAAAGGAAATCAAGAAATATCAGTACACTTTTTCAGTGACCTTTTTTAAAGGATAGTAATAGAAAAAAACTATTAATTGATGGAAGAAGCACTATTTAAGGTACATTCAGCCAGCTAACATATCTAGGTGATAGCTATCCAGAATGCATGTTCTTGTTCAAATGGTCTGCTGAAAGTAGAACAAAACATCTAAATCTGAGCCAAAAATATACATTCTGAGGAAGAAACAGAAACCAAGCTGATTACTTAAAAGGCAGATGTTATATATTGGTATTTTTAACTTATTGTTATTTATTTTGCCTGGAAGCAAGCCTGTCATTTTCATACAGTTTGTTGGAGTTTTTTAACAGTTTTATGCCACCGGGTAGTATCCGCTGATGAAATGCAGTCAGAAGAGCTGTTTGTGTAATTGCACTTTCAGTGAAGCAGTTAATTCCCTTCCTTCAGCACTCACTTGCTCTCACACCCACATACTCTTATTTGTATGCAGTGTCTAATCTCTTGCTGTCTGGCCTGTGAATTATGTGTTTGATTTTACGTTTTCTGCCAGTATTTGCTCATCACTGGTTGGTCATTTTTCACCTCCTGAGATACACAGGCATCACAGTTACCAGTTGTACTTCCATGATAGAAAATGAAAAGTATGGCCCTTCATTTCGATATTTAACCCTGTCTGTGCTACAAGAGAGTGAGGACTATACTAGTCACTACAGGCTTTTTTTTTTTCTAACTGAGGTCAATCAGAAGCTCAAAAATTACATTATATTTCCTTAGCATATTGTTACTAAAGTTACCAGAGGCAACAGCAGTCTTGGCCTCTGTCCATGAAATACCAGATCACTGTGGGGTTAAGTCTGCTCTTCCATAATATGGTGCATAGCAGGTTGAGCGGGGGAGAAACAAATTAAGTGGAGATGCATACAAGTGCATCAGAGAACACTGCAGGGCAGCAAATGGTTTCCTAAAAGGAGCAAGAGGCACTTAATGAGAAGGACCACATGAGTGTCAGGAATTACTCACTCCCTAAGCTGGGAGACGCTAGAGCATCTGGCTCCAGCACTGTCATTAAGCCATATCTCCCCACCACGTGCCATGCAAAGAATCAGATACTGGTGGAGTGACTGTCTTCCTGGTATTGCTGCCAAAAATAATTCAAGGGCATGTGCAAATGGAGGAAAAAACACAACAGGTTGCTTTTCAGACTGAATTACTGGCACGAAGAAACATGCATTTTAATGAAAATTCTGTTCACAGAACAGAGTGTTCAAGAAATTCAAATACCTATGGGATTTTGAATAGTATATCTTAAGGGGATTCCTCTATTTATTGTGACTTCTATTACGAAATTAATTGCTGACAAATTTATCACACACCGTGTGCACAGATTTTCAATCATCTTTGGCTGTGTGTTTCTTTACAGTGCTTTGTTCTTGACAATATCGGAAGATTGAGTCTCTAGGGGTGCCAATAATAGTAATACTTATGCAAATTGCTTGTCCCCAACTGGATGCGAACAGCAAAAAGCCAAGTTAACACTTTGCTAGTAAAATATTGGCATTGCTTACAAAGGAAAAAAGAGACTTAAACAATTATCCATTTATGAAATGCTGAATCATGGACCCAGATATGCTGGAAACCTTACCAGGATATGTTTCCCATCCTTTCTGGTTTTTTTTCGGTAGGGTTTAAGGGATTGATAGAAATTAATACTTTCTCCAAACCACCGACTCTTTGGCAGCAATTATTAGAAAAAGATTTATCACATGATAACAAACCCATCCCCACTTAGGAAATTACAGTTTGCCAGCCCTCTCCCCACAGCAAACCCCTGTCCCTCTGCAGTCTGACACAGGCAGGATCCAGCTTCAGAAACATGGGGCTGTCCGACCCAAACCATATCCAGCCCAAAATAAGAGCTGGTGAGGACGTCCTCATCGACACCAATAAGTCATGGATTCACTGCAATCCCAGTAATGCTGCAACCCAGCCAGACCCCAGGGGCACCAGCCTCTCCAGGAGGTACCTCCCAGAGAATCCCCTCTGTGCCCAGCCAGGGCACTGGCAGCCTGCTAACACAGGCGAAGCTGAGCTGATCAGAGGTGCAGTCAAGGGGGTAAGTCCCACAATGAAGATGTCCACTCATCAGCTACAGGTTTTAGTAGAGCACATGCTGGAAATCATTGCTCCTTGTTTCGAGCAGGAACTCAAGGAAGAACAGCACCCACAGCAGGGTCAGGGCAATGCTGGATAGGACAACACTTCTGAAATGCCTCCGGTTAAAGTTTACTTTTATGGCACAAAAGAAAATAAGTTGCTTTTCTGCAGAGTTGAGCTAAAACACAAGTCTCTCAGCAGTTTGTTTCCCAGGGGAGCTCTGGGAACAATCAGTAAGTACATTTACTTCTGCAAGGCATAAAAGGCAACGTATTCCCAACTATGGTTACAATTCCTGAAATGGCTGTGCTGCTGGTGGTGGTCTATAACCTCTGTATAGTCTGTGTTTAAAGTGCCTTTTTTTTCATGAGAACTAAAATTAGTGTGAGAACATTAAAGCAAAGGCAGTCTGGTACAAACTAAAGCCACATACAAACAACATTGCAGAAATGAATATGCAAACATTCATGTTCTTGTCTTCTGCAGTGCGCAGCAGTGTAACTATAAATCTCTTACCTTGTAAGCCTGAAAATGTACTGGAAGCTCACTTGAGTAAGAGATCTGTTGTGGAGCGTGGGGCAGTAACTTGTACTGCTTCAAAATACAGTTGTGTAGCTAAATACTTCTACTGGTAGGAGCCTGTTTTCTAGAACCAAAGCAAAAGGCTGGGAGCAACCTGCCAACACTCTCCTGACCAGAGACTCATTTTTAACTGTATGGAGAAAAGAGTGTGCTTGCTCCTGGCAAGAAGACCTACCTTAAAACCTAAGAATCTCAGGGTTTATAAAGCAAAAGCCTAGACAAAGCTGTGAATTTTAATTTGGTTTGAAAGTTTCAGAAGGGATATTTATGCTTTCTCTCCCATTCAGGACCTAGGAGCATCTCTTATCGTCACATCAAAAGGCCTTATTTTTCCACCTTCTAAATTTTTAGAGTACAGATTTGTCACTTTCTTAAACAATTTATATTTCCATTTTGTGACACTCAGATAAAAAAGGACGTTCCATTCTGGTCATCTTTCTCAAATACTTGAGAACAGCATCCTAATATTTGCAAACTTCTCCTCATATGATACCTGAATTTTCCTCAGAGCTGAAAGATTTTTAGGACATATCTTTTAAACGAGTACTCAATTGCCAGCTATCACCTTCTGCCATCTGCAATTCTGAAGGACGCGACTGAGACTGCGTGCCCTCGAAGAGGAGAAAAAAAGCTGTTTTTCTCTATCTCAGCAGACCAAAACCACTGAAACTACATGGTTCTCTAATGCAAGAGGCAATTTCTATTATGAACATCTGAAAAAAACCCTCCAAACCTTTCATCACTTTGAATATATTCTAGAATAAGCAAACCTATTTTATTTCACACTTGTTAATTTGACTTCACAAACACCATGGGTTCAAAAAGTGGAGCAGCTGGGAAAATTAAAAAATAGAAATAAATAAATAGATAAATAAATAAGAAACCACAGAAAATGAAGGTGATGGAATGTTCAGTTGCACAACAATCTGGAGAGGAGTGGAAACAACTGCTTCTCTACCCCAAGGGTCTGATTCCTGGTGTCTGGTTTCTGTACCAATGGTGACCGTTTCAGCCTTGCAAGGGATGCTAACGCCGTGGGCCCTTGCCTTCCCCTCTGCTCCTCAGCTGGGGTGACAGTCACGGAGGGGAGATGATAACACAGCTCGGGAGGCAGCAGGACTGCCTTAGCCATGAGAAAGCCCTCCTCTCTTCCCCAGGGATGCCTCTCCCAGCTGGCACCCCTCTGAAGGGTCCCACTGGACCTCCACATCAGTGCCCACCACTGCTGGAAGACTCTCAGATGCTTTCCTGGGAGCAGCTAGCAGGGTATCACCTCTAGCAAATGAACGAGGGACAAAAGCTACCCTGTGTGAAAAAGGCACAATTCCAGGTAAATCTCCCTATGAGCTGCTGAGTGCACAGCCTGGCTTACGCTCTGCAATTGCTCCCTCTCACCTTGGGTGATAAGGACTGTGACAGTCCATTGGGACAATGACCCAAGGTCTTTTCCAACGCAGGATGGTAAGACAAAAAAGAAACTGAAAGAGATTACATTTCACTTCCCAGCTGCTGCCAGAAATTGTGATCCAAGGTAAGCAATTATGTGTGTGCATGCATAGATACACACATACGTATCCTCCGTGCTACAGGGAGCAGTCAGTATCTAGTGCTGCCAGCAATGGCCCTTTCTGTTGCCTTTCAGGACAAAAGCACCGGAAAGGAGAAGGCACTGAAGCATAATTTTTGTCTGAGGGATGTAATTACATACTTCCACAATTTTTTTCAAGTCAGTAGCTTTCTAGTAACTTTTAGAAGTGCTATAAGTTATGCCAAATCAACAGCATACAGTTGTGGACACGCTCCTCCCAAAAGCGAAAGAAGCCCTTAGTCCTGATCCACTTGATGTGACCAAAATGCAAAAAGTAATTGTGAAAAAGGAATTGTGCAAACTCTGCTAAACCAGACTCGTTACTACAGAGAACTTTTACATGGTCTATTACTATTCATTACCCAAAATTATAAGGTTAAAACCAGAGATTTAATAGGTTATTTTTCAATAATTAGGCAAACCCTTTCCCAGACAACCACAGAAGATTTTGAATAAATTAATGCAAATGCTGTGTGTATACTACTCTGAATTTCTATTTCAATCTCTTTTTATATAAATTGACTTTTATAATTTCCTTTTTTAAAAAAAATACATCAAGAGTTATGAATACTCTGAAACAACATGAAACTATTTTTCATGTTTCAACTTTCATCTTTCAACTGCTCTTAAAGAGAGTAGGAGAAATCTCTTACACAACATTTAATTAAATGTGACGTTAATATTTAAAAGCACAAAAGTGAAAATACCCATATCATATGAAAATAACACAGGTTATTATAACTTTCTGTGATTCAACAGACATAAAATAGTGTAGTATAAAATTAAATTCATGCTGCCAGATAAATCAGGATGTGTCATATTCACATGTTACTACGTATTCTACTACTACAGTTAAGCAAATGTTTGCTTGAAACAAAGTATATGTTATATTAAAAAAATCAGTATGTACAAATGCATGCATATAAATTACAGTGGCATTAGTCATAGATCTATAATTAAAACTGAGCTCAATTTTGCATGAAAAGCAGGAATTCACTTAACCTTCAATACTGTACAACAGTAATTTCAACCTGCAAACATCAGCCCCACAATCAAGAACTCACAGGAGAACTTTATATCAGGGATTCAGTTTGCCCATCATTTATTTTCACTTTATTAGAATATTTTTCTTAATTAGCAGTAAGCATCCAAAACAAACAAAAAAAATATTTCCAGACAAATAAATGAAATAATTTTATACATCTTTACGAGCAATCTTCTTTTGTTATACGCATCAGTAAAGATGGCTTTGCAGCTTAAGATTGTTTTCACTAATTATTAACTAATGTCATCCTACATAAGATGTTATTCACTAAATACGTGCATTAGGGTTTTCTAAGGAATGTTTATTGGGCAATTTATTTAAAACTATGCTTTTCAATAACACTTACTAATATATACATCAATAACTTCAAGACTAACAAAGAATATTCAGCTCCAGTTTCCATTATCTTTTTAAACTTTTGCCTATTTTTGCTCTTTTATTCCTGAATATATTAAAACAATCTAGCAATCTGTTGAGTCATTGTTTATACGTTCCAGAACAGCTTGTAGTCCCTCATCTCCTTTTGGATAAAAGCTTGCTTTCCTTACTCTTTTCATATTCAGTGGAGATTTTTTTAAGTTTAAGTTAACCTTAATTGTTCATTTCAAATTTTCAAATTTTCAGATTACTTGAATTCAGTGTTATTACCTGTATTCAGTTTTCACATATTTTTATGCCACACAGTCAAAAGCCAATAATTTTGTAAAGTTTCTAATTGTATCAACACCAGTGGCAGGTATTGAAATCCTGTTTGTTATCACAATGATCATTACTAGTTTGTACTATTCCTGTGAAAATCCCTGGAAGGAGCCCAGATTCTTTTGTTCCTATTCAGAGAAAAGAGAGGGGCTTTTCTGCTGTAGATCAAGGGTAGTTTTTGAAGAGTTCACGAGTTTCATTGTATAGACAAGATACTCTCTTCAACTCCCTTCAGCTTTACTTTCTGTGGATCTGTCAGCTGGCGTATGATTTTATGTAGGTATCTTCATAAATAATATATACAGATATTTCTTGGTATTTGATTCCTACTGTCATATAAAGAAGAAAGATTATTTTACTTCAAATCCTGAATTCCTCTTATTCCATATAACCCTACATCTCTGTACTGCAATGCAACTGTTTGTTAGTAGGTTTGTTTCCCTGGAAGGTAAACTGAGATAAATATTTTGTAATAATTAATCTGTTTTTATATGGTAATGACGTTTTCCCTGTCAAACAAACTGCTTGTGGTAAGCTAACCATATGGGCTCTGAATAGTCAGTTCCTAAATTCTAATTGCTAAAAGGCATTGAATTTACACCATCCCCAGACACCACCATGAAATCTATTCTTCAGGAAATATAGAGCTTCAGCTACATATGCTGTTTGCAAATCCATATTGCCACAAGATTGTGTACACAAATACATCTTATTCTAGCAATGGCATACACCGATGGCTATGATGTAAGGCTCCATACAGTAATACCATGAAGAGTTTGCTCAAAATTTACATTGCAGTTACACGGGCCTTCCACTAGATGCCAATATATTACAGCAGATATTATAACGGAGGTCAAAACATACTAACTCAAGAATACGGAAAACAATATATATTTTTTCATATATGCTCTTGGCCTGACCTGGATTAAAACTTCTGCAGTTAACACTCCATCAGATTTGTATTAGCTACCAGTCCTTGCCACAATCTTGTTTGGATTCCATTATGACCAAGTGTAACGTAAAGATTCTCTAAATTAAGTCTGGTTCCATAAATTCACCAGACGATGCTCTGGAGCCTTCTGAACAACCATTAAACCTGCTTAGCAAGCCTGGACAGAACTGGCACAGGCAATCATGTATCCATTCAGCCCGAACTCTAGGTACCATTTGATCTGGTGCAATCACCAGTGTGCTGTGCAAATCATGATGAACACCATACAGATAGCCAGCAACTCGATATTTATTCAACACTATCTACATGCATTACCATGGAGGGAACCTAAGACATTTTATACTCATCATGAGATATCTTGTTGCAGTGATTACTGGACTTGGTTCCACAATATTTCATTGTATTGGGAATCCCTAATTTAAGTACAACTCATAACCTAACCTGAGGAGCCTACACAAGCAGCAGAAAGAATTACAATACCCTTTAGCAACTTCAAGCCTCCTGTTTGTGTTAAAAAGCCATGGAGCTTCCTCATTCTACAAACTGGATTTTAGTTCTGCTACACAACCAGCAATAAACAGGTTGGAAACTGTGCTTTCATTACAGACCAGCCTCTGAAAGCTATGATGCAACCTTTACAATGTCTGTGTCTGAAGACTTTAAAGAGCATAGTGCATGGCAAAGGCTCTGAAGGACTTGCTTGCTGATTGCCATTGCTTGGGGATGTTAGGTTGATACTATCCAACCACCAGGACATTAGCACTTCACGGCACTCTGCAGTATTCAGCTGACACATTCTCAGCCTCTGACTCCTCTTTGATTTCTGTCTTATTTGTTTTTTCCAGCTGTGACACTGGTTGGAGGTGCACAGCCTCCTGCAGCAGCAGCTCTCAAGTTGCTGGTGACCAGGAGCAGCATGGGGTTTGTAAGAACGACAGCACACTGCAAGGCTTCAGGGAAGGGGACTCACTGCAAGGCTTCAGGGAAGGGGGAGCACATCCCACCTACCCCATCCCCAACCTAACAACAACGGAGAAGTCACAACATGTGAACTGGAGTGATCTCCCAGTTACTGGACATGTGACATATGGGATGCTCTACCAACATCAGAATGATCTGTATCAAAACGCTTTTAACTTGAATTGCTTAACCGGAGTTGTTTTTAACTCTACACCTTAGATTCACAGAAGAATGCACTGTTTAGACAGATTCCAAAGTCAGTGTGGGAGGGCTAGGCTATGTTCACTCTTTGTATTCTGCTCACTATCCACCCTGCTGGGTGTTTAGGCATTGCTATTTTATTGGGAGTTCACATCTTCTTGTGTAGCAGTGTTCTTCTTCCCCTTTCAGTTTTACACAAGTTCTATTCAAATTCCCTTGCCTGAGAGTGCTGCATAATATAACTGAGGCTGTGGCCTCATTAAGATTTTTTTAAAAATAACTTCTGAAACCACGGCATTTTGGCTGGCTTTGTAAGAGAAGTTTTAACAAACGAAAGAGAAAATCTATAGTCATGCAATCCATTGTAAGGAAAACCAAGGAAGCATGACAAGCTGCTAACAGGGACCTACTACTCTGAAAGTTTTCTCTCTCATCATATTTTATTTTTCCTGACATAAATATGTGCAACACTGAGTTTGGGGTTCCTAAATTTCATAGCTTAATAACCTATCAGACATTACAATCATCTGCATGTACCTAGTGAGTTGCTACAGTACTATTATCTGTACTGTGATTACAACTATATCCATTGGAGATTCCTAATTTTCACTCTTTGGTCTAGCAAATATTGATTAGCTATAACCATTGGTGATATCCATATATGCATTGGGAACCAGAAAAACATTTCACATAAGTAGACATAAAGCTTACTTAAGATTTTTGAAATGCAATACAATGATTAACAGAGAGCCTTGCAATATAGAGCAGACGTGGAGATTTATGTAGTATAATAATAAGGACGATATTAAATTTGGGATTATGTGGACACTGAGAAAAATAAATATCAAAAGAAAATAAATATTTTAAACTAAAAGATTACTCTGAAACACAGATAGCTAGCTTATTGGATTAAACTAACTGCAGTAGAGTATTTTATGGTTTCTGTCAATAAGATGTTCTGTGTAAGTACGCCTTTAGATTTAGAGAAGCAACAGCCCTGAGGCTGCACTTCACTCAATGGGATAACAGATGACTTAAACATCCTCTTTCACTACACTTAACTGCTGTGTAGGATGACTTCCTGTCTGGCATAAAAAACCCTCTTTCCCCAGGGATCTGTTCTTTCATGAAGGTCAGCAGGGCCTTTGCATTTTCACTCAAAAAAGAAGCCAGTAAGTAGACAGGTATATTTCTTAACCCTTGAGTTCCTACTGGTTTTTTTTCCCTCCTTTTTTAAAGACTTATGCTGAATATATTGCATTTTTTTTTAAAAGAACAAATGAGAGAAAGATATTTCTCATTGAAAATGTTTCCTTTATGATTTCATAATATTTATATAAAAGTAATCTTTAAAAAATCATATTGGTATTTGGCAAATATTTCTTCCCTTGCCAGACAAAAAGTTATTTTTTGCTTAACAATTAAGGCACTTGCTAAGATGCTTCCTTGAAGATATTTCTTTCCACACAACTATTCTGTCATATGACTGCTAACATCAAAAAGAGGATAATTGTACTGCACTGACTCTTAAGAGAAGTTTTCAATAAAGCAAGCTGTCTGAAGAAAAATCTGAGTGCAATTTCAGTTCTTGGGCGCTAGGTATTTTAAATGTGTTTTGATGCTGTACAATGTTCCAGTCACTGCATTACCTGTTAGTATTAACCTTGATTAGAAGTTTTAGCCATGCATTAGTTTGTTTCTAAGCTCTCTAGTGAATCACTTTGTATTTTTAAGAATCGGTCATAATTTATACAGCATACAAAGCTAACAAAGAAGCCTGATTTATAACCTTGTTCAGTGTAATTTGAAGTGGCACTTTGAGGCACATGAAAATGTCAATATTATTCTCCATATGCAAATATTCCCTTTGTTTGCATAATCCTCAAGAGTATCATGTTTCAGTATTTCGCTGCTTCTAGCAGACCAAAGGGCAACCTGGTGGAGAGACCAGCAGTAATGTCTGAGAAGCCTTTGAACAAAAAAAGCTTTTTGGCCTTGGCGAAACCAAAGTTACCAAATTTAGTCTCTAGTTACTAGCAGTTCACTTGTACATATGTCAAGCGAAGTTTTCAGGAGTCAAACAGACGAGATACTGCCTAGTGCTTCACCCTCCTCCCACAGCCCCCATTACTCTCAGCACAAGAGGAAGACATGCTAACACTTCCACACTAGGGCATGATACAGCAAGTGTTTGTGTATCCACACACATACACACACTCCCCTCAAATAAATAAAAATAATACTTTACAATCCAAAACATACCCTCTATCTTAAGTAAATTTTTTTCATTCATTCTTTTAACCAGCCTTTGCTGCCCCTTAACACTGGCCATCAGGTCCATCAGACACCAAGCTCAGGCCAAGACTAACTTCACTTCGGCAAACCCACCAGGGATCCTCGTGGTGAGGCAGCTTTCTTCACACACTAGTCTAAGTAGGCAACAAACAGCTATTGTGTGCAGTAATCGAGGTATTTTGCCTCTTGAGTAAACTGTAAACGTTGTAGTCTCTCTCCGTCCTTCACACATGTATACTTGCCAAATCCTGAAATCCTTCCATCTCATGCGCAAAGAGTGGTTTTTGGTTCATAACAGCCAATGATGCAATAAACAATAGTTTTCACTGCAAAAATGAGACTGTTCTTGCTCAATATTGTTGACTTGAAAACAATGTTATTTCCGTACTTTTCCCATTTAAAAGTCTTCCATAATTTGCTCTTTTCTTTATGACCTACAGGTTTTCACACTTGCAGACCTCTGCCCTTGATGCTGGATGCTCCTCTGATGCAGGAATCTCCCTAGAAAGGCTTCTTCACAGGCCATCCTCAGCATACACCCTTGCTCAGATAGCTCCACACTTGCAGTGCAGGATTCAGCTTAGGCTTTGTGTGTACAACCAGCAGTTCCAACTGACCTTCCTAAGGGACACCTGCTTGCCAGAGGATGTTTTTTTAGCGGTAGTATTTTTTAGTATCCCTGACTCTTCTTTCAGACCAGTTATTTTTTATTGCAGTTGATTTCAAAACTCTGAGTCATTCTGAAATCCATTATCATCCATTAACCTGTTTTATAAGTCTTTTTTTTTTCTTATGTAGCACACGTATTCCTAGAAGAAGGTTCCAATTAGTGGCTTTGTTGTTTTGTTCATGTTTAAGTCAGTAGGAAGTACAGCTTTACACATCCAGCTCAATGCTCCAAAAACTATTCTTACTTTTTATTGCACACTGAGGCACTGCATATTTGGTTTCCAGTTTCACCCCCCCAGTTTGCCTCCTGCATTTATTGCCTCAGATATGCAGCACAATAAACTGCCCTTGCAGATAAGGAACTGCATTTTTTGCTTATTACTCGCACAGGGTTAATAGCTGCGAGGCACCTGTGTCTTTGCAGTGCCACAGCAGAATTTCTTCGCACTGCTAATAATTCCTTGGCACACTACACATTGGATATATAGGGGGGAAAAAAAGGAGGAGGCAGTGGCGATGGCAGGGT
>NW_010099982.1:0-17913 GCF_000699245.1 Pterocles gutturalis | reverse complement strand
GCGGTTCCCCGGCTGCTGGGCTCTGCCAGCCCGGGGTCTCGGCTGCCCTCACACCAGGGTGGGCAAAGCCCGTACAGGCGCAGCTCCTTGCGTACGGCCTTGGGGCTAAAACACTGGCTTTGTCAGAGATAATGTAAGCGCTTCAGGTCGAGTTCAGACTGTGTCGGTTGCCAGGCTTTATCGCTAGCATTTTAAAGACAGTTCTAGCTCCCTCTCGTGGAGGATTAGCCACAGGCAACGTTTTTCCAGGGAACAAGGACATACCGGTTACACACTCGTATATTCCTGGCCTTAAAGTTTACGTGCTACTACGATAAACTTTTATGAAACCGATTAAAATAATCTCACACTCTAATTTATTAAAAAATACTTACTTTATCTGCACTATCTTCCTATCCTAAAACACCCCATTCATGAGCACAATACTCCATTTCTTCATCAGACTTCAGCAAAGCTTCACAAGGCTCCTTTCTCTCCTCAGGGCTTCCCTGGCTCACTCTGTGTGATATCCACCTTGCCAGCCGACCTCTAGCTCCTGCTTGCACTGTACCTGAAGATGGAAGATGCTCTTCTTGCCACAGCTCTCTCTGGGCACTCAACATCACGCCGAATGCTGACTTCCTCTGGGATAAACTGAACCAACCAAGCTGCTTTTGAAGACAATATTTATACCTCATTCCTGTGGTTATTTTCTGAGCTGTTTCCATTTTTTTTTACAGTATCTCTTTTACAGTAGTTGTATAAAAAGTGACACTGCAATTCAGTAAGATAATAGCTGATGCCACATCCACAATACCCATTTCCCTGTTCTTCCTTCGTATTTCCATTCAGCTCTCCAAGGATGCATAAAATATGAAGATGAATGACATCATCTTACTAAGTGCTCATGTTTATTTGATGGTCTTACATGACCTGAAGTCCTTTCTTTCCTTCATTAAACTTAAGAAAAAGAAAAGTGAAACAAGGACTAGGGGAAGAAAAAAGCATCATCCAGATTTAAATCCTTCCAAGATGCTCCAACATGGTGTCTGGCAGGGGAGAAAGAACCTTGCTGTTTCATTTTTATATTAAGTTTTCTATGTGCTATTTATATAAGGTATTAATTGATACGGCATATCAAAATAAGCAATATTTTGTTAAGGTCAGAATTCCACCACGTCATGTTCATTTCTGCACTTTTTAAAGTACAGACCATATGCAAGAAGTCAATTTTTTATATAAAAACTATTTCTTAAAAAGAAAGTTGTACAACCTCCTGGGCAAAAAAAAGGAAAGCAATTGCATAACAGTAGTGTTCTGTGGCACTTATAATGCCATTCACTACTCCTGCTGTTCGT
This sequence comes from Pterocles gutturalis, assembly GCF_000699245.1. Taxonomy (NCBI): domain Eukaryota; kingdom Metazoa; phylum Chordata; class Aves; order Pterocliformes; family Pteroclidae; genus Pterocles; species Pterocles gutturalis. Next base: position 16,576 of record NW_010099982.1, on the reverse strand, counting down.
TAATAAACTAAAACGAGTCATTCTTATGTGTTTTACTTTTGCCTGTATAGTGGTAACAGACAATGCAACTGATAAGCAACAACAACAATAAAAAAACCACAACACCCACAAGACTGCCATAAGAAAGGCAGATGGTTTTACACAGAAACATCCCTTAGAAAAGAGTTGTCTTTTTCCCAGCCTCCACTGGCCCCACTGAAGCAGTGAGATGGTTCCAGCACAGTGAAATGCTGAATTTCACCTCCATGGATGCAAAGAGACCAAATACAACAGCTGCTGCCTAGGAAAGTGCAGCCAAAATAAGTAATACGGATGCTCCTGGAGAAACAGTGGACACCTCCTACACTTCCCACATGTATTCTAGGCTTGAAAATGTCTGTGTAGCCCTGATCCAGCCCACAGCAGGCTACTTGATTATCCCAGGTTCAACTGTTTGGACAGCCTAATCTTTGTTACTGTGTGAACACTCATGCCAGCAATAGAGTAAGTGATAATAATGCTGAGTACAATCTCCCATGATAGAATTTGATGATTGTGGTCTGAAACTTCTGTACTAGTAAAATCTGACAGAAACAATACACATCTTTTGGATGCTCCTCATAAATTGAGGATGATACAGTGGTAATGCATCTTCTCTTACACTTGTTATGTGTCTTATTTTCACTTTAATTTTCAGAAAAAAACAATTACCCTTTGGAAAGGATCTAATTTGCAACAAAATGAATCTGCAAAAGAGCAAATGAAGCTTAGTAAATATGAACAATATGCTTTCATAACAGTCCTTGTGACTGGTTTTTGCAATGTCTTATTTCAGTATTTTAAGGCAACTCACAATCAGCGAATTCACATCCACTGGGATTTTACTCTCCTACTCAGATGAATGGGAAGAAATAGGTGGCAAACACTGATTCTGACAGTGCTGGTGGTGCTTAGCCAGCCAAAGCTCCCAGCAGAGACTTGCACAGAATATTTTTTTTTTTTTCTGGCAAAAATATTTCTTTAATATGATATTACAGGATACAAAAAAAAAAAAAAAAAGAAAAAAGAAACCAAAACAAAAACCCAGTTCTGCCTCCTTATTCTACCCTTGAACAAAAACAGAAAGTACATCATGCAAATTGTACTGCACATTAACTGAAATTTGAAAGAAGCTTACAGGTTTGTAAAAAATTATGGACATGTCCTGTTAAAACCTCCAATACTCTGATAAAATCATAACTTTAGGCTTGTTACCATTAGTACAAGCCAAGATAATATTTTATTTGTACACAAGTAATCAAATTGTATCTTAATTGCTTGTCACTAGGCAACCATTGATTTTAAGATGACTGATCAATCCTTGGGGACAAATAAGCTAAATATAACCGGGAGTTACAAGATAGCCCTTTAAATAATCATTAAAGCCAAAGAATCACTCTTTTCTCTCCCCAGAAAACTACTCTTTTTAACTCACAGCTTCAAAGAATCACAGCAGGTACATTTGTGTAGTTTTGATAAATCAATCCCTGCTTTTAATTATGCAAAGGATATAAAAATGTTTGCATCAAAAAAGAAGATGAAAGTGAGTACAAGAGACAGGCTTCAGAGCACTGTAACTCTTTCCTAAAGCTCAGGACGGGAAGGTACTATTGGGCCGTTTTACCATGTCTCCTACAACTGCCTAGCAAGAGTATTTTCATGTTGCTACTACACGTTTGTTTGTTTGTTTGATCTCTGCCACAACATAAATGCTTCTTCTAGGGTAAACTGCTCCAGAAATGTGTTTTACTCCTTGGTTAGCAGTCATCTTCCACTGTCCAGCCTAAAGTTACTTGTAACCATTTACATACATTTGTTCTGACATCAATCACCCATCAGTTTCTCTCTCTTTCCTGCTGTGCTCAGTCTTTAGATTTACCTGTGAGTAACAATCCCATTCTCTGTCTTTGGCAGGCAAAAGAGATCAGCCTGCTAGCTTCCTTTTGCACCAGAGGATCTCTGCCCCCTTAATATCAAGTGTCCGCATCAGTTCTTGTCAGCTTTCATTTCTCTTGAATATGTTCTTGTCCCTTTCTTCCTGCATTTCAACAGCGCCTTACCACTAATATTTCCTCTCTTCATGGGAAATGTCTTCCCTGATGATCTGCCAATTATATCTGCCTAGAAGTGAGAAAGAGATCTGGCACTATTATTCCTTAAAATAAGTCCTACAAGGTGGCAAGAAAAGAAAAGCAGTCCTTCTACAGAACATTTCAGACAACTTTACCAGTGAAAGAAATGCAGAAAATTGAATAGAAGACTTCGAACATGTTGCATATCAAGTGTGATTACCCATGCCAATTATCACAACTGGGAGTGGGTGGGGTAATTGGTGCAGGCTGGATGTGCAGCAGGCTAAGCCTGTTCAGGAAGACAGCTGGGGTCAGGGAAGAGATGCTGTTACCTTGTGCCAGGGGAGCACCCCCTTGGCACAGGGGTAGTGGAAGACGTTATGCTGGAAGTGACCAGGTAAAGGTGAGGATACCCAGCACCCTGTCAGAAGAGTCGACCATATAGTTGACCAAAAATCTGTCTCCTAGTGTTGGGAAATAAAAGGAAATTCTATTACTGTTGGGTGTGGGGGAAGCAATTTGACAGAGAAGGCGAAGAAAGGAGTGAAAGACGGAGACTTCCAATGGTCAGCAGCGCTTCTAGGAGAATCAGCTGCACATACAAAGACAAGTCAAGTAGCAGAATTATTACATGCTAGTTTAGCATTTCTAGGAAAAAAAGAGGAAGAAGAAAAAGAACAGTGGACACCAAAATAGAAGATACCAGTTTCAAGGAACTGATTATATTTCACTGGCGGAAAAGTAGTACACTTCTTCAGAGAAAAATTAAAGTAATTGCACCATCCGAAAAAAAAAGAATGAGGAAACTCCAAGAGAGATCAACTTGACAAAAGACATGGGTCCTCAATAATCTGAACTCATGAAGAAAGTATACAACATGAAATTAATGAGGAGCAAAAAAAGTTTTGAAGCATGGACAAAAAGATACTGTCCAAGGCACAAGGGCAGATCCAACAGGCAAAGGTCATAAAGGACAGAAGAAAACACTCTGTCCACACATATTCAGACCTATTTTAAGGGGAAAAGCACAGAAAGGGATGGTACAGAAAAAGGAAATGTTTATTCATTGCCTGCTTTAGAGTCACATTCACAGGATTGTATTTTGTTTTTATGTTGGCTTACTCCTACCGCTGCAGATGCTTCACATCTTCCTATTGAAATGCTTCTTTCTCTTCTCCTGCCTCCAAAACTACTCTAGCTCATCAAGGTTGTTTTCAATATTTATCCTGTCCTCCAGCATGCATTATATGCCTTACAGTTCCACGGCATCTGAGAACTCAATAGCGCACACTCCATCACCTAGGAAAAAATGGATTAGTATAGCACACAGACCAGATCATTGCAAGACCCCACACAATATGTATTCTACTTCTTTAACAGTATTCTCAGTGGAAAGTTTGTTTGAAATCTGAATTCTAAGTCTTGCACCCAGGTAGTCATACATTGCCTTGGACGTATTTCTCCAGCTTATTTACTCTACAAGCATGCAATAAATAACAGTACCAAAAGCCCTAATAGTGCCAAGATAGATTAGATTTACTGCATCCTCTCTGTCCAAAAGATGTTATCCCATCAAAGAAACAAATAGTATTGGCTCTACACACCTTGTTAATTATAATCCATCTGATTTTGATCTTTCAAGTATTTACAAGTATTTGGAATCTTTACTCCAGAATTTATCTGGAAATTGGAGTTAGCTGACTGGTGTACAACCACTTATCCACCACTTTTCTTCCTCTTTCTCTTCCTCCTCCTTCCTACTAAAAATAAGTACCACATACAGATGTGTCTTCTCAGTACTTTCCCTGTCTTCTAAGTTTGCAGCAGTGCAAGCAGCTCTGATTGTCAAATAATTTCAAACAATTTGAATTTGAGAGTGCCTAAAATGTTGGCTGATGCAACATGCTCCCTCTCCATTGCTGCTGTGAATCCTGTTGATGGAGGACAATAGCTCTTAATATGTATAAACTATAGACATGCCTCCCTACAGAGATTATTTCCAAATATCTCAGAAACAGAGGCAGAATAAAAGGCAAACAAACAACCCCCTGTTGAAATTAAGACTGTTGGTGTAAAGTCTAGAAGTTTGCACTTCACATACAGTAAAAAATTAACAGGAATATGTTAAATTAATCTGTAAAAAAATCTGTTATTTTTTTGTAAGGGTGTATCAGACACTCTAGTTTACAAAAAATGGAAAGAAAGAAGACTGGGAACAGAAAGGGAAAATTGTTAATATATTACAATATTATGTTTACATTAATGATGGTCATAAAAAAGGCATACATACTACATAACTTATTTCATGGCATATTTTTATTTTCTCTCCTTGTTTCTGAATGAAAGTACTTGAGAATGCAGATCCTTCTAATCTAATTCCCAAAAGCAGACCACAGAGTAGCCTGAGAAAGGAGAGTCTTGTCTAAAATTGAAGACAATAAAGAAATCTGTATCTCATAACAGTTGCTTAGTCTTTGACATTTTACACATTCTTTCTTCATGCTTGCTGATTCACTTCTTGACACTCTCTTTCCTGGAAGTCTTAGCTACTGAAGTTGCACACTCACTCATATCTTTTGAAGAAGAACATAATTTTTACCCAGTGCTGACGGCTTGTTGCCTTTCTCCCAAGAATTCATACTGAGAGATGTTGATCTTGCAGTATATCCAAGACTGAAAGACTCTTCTTTTGGTTTTTGCTTAATAAGTTTAAATCTATAAATAACTTTGGTAGATGAGGTTCCACTGAAGTAGTGAAATAAATTTTGGTTTACGCCTCTTTCTTGTAAGTGCAATTCTCTGTTTTTTTAATACTTTATTTAAAGTCAGCTTGACAGAGAAATCCTTTCCTGTTTGAGAAGAACTTAGAGGATTAGAGCTCAGGGTCAGAAGGACAAGAAGGACCCATCCTCCCCCAGCCCAAGTGTCCCTACGTGGAACCTTGTTTTGCAAAGCTGGTTGCAATACACAGAACTCAAACACGGTTACACTACTTTTTCCAGTTACTTGTAACAGCAGTGTTTGACCTCCTCTCAGGAGAAAGTTCCCTGCAGTCATTTTGCTGTTCCTCCTTCCTTGTTCTTTCTCCAGTGATGGGTTCAGAAATAAAGGGCTAGCCTACAGAAACTCTGGGTTTATATTGTACCAGTTTTCAAGCCTGAGGAGCTGTTAAAAAATTCCACACCATTCAGACATGGCTATAACCAAAATCATGACAATAGAGGCAAAGCATCTTGGAGTTCTACTCATGTAAAATAATTCTCACTAATTAGGGTGTGCAAAAATCTATTTAAAATGTATCTCATGTATTAGACCTTCATGATGCCCTGTCATACCTCTGAAAAAGATGAAGTCTAATAGGAAAAAAAAATCCTGAGAGTAGAGTGGAAATGCAAAAGAGCAAATAAAATAATATAAAATTAATGGCTGTTCAAGTTTGTTTAGTTGTTTTTTTATTGAGCAGAAAGCCTTGGGTGGCTGTACTTTATTGCAGGGGGTGTTACCTTATTTAATATTAGAATGGAAATTCTCAAATGCTTTTATCACGCGTATGTATCTCAATGGATATACAGAGCTCACTACTTCCACTACACAAGATCCGTATCTACCCTGCAGAACCACAGGACGTACCATCCTGTAAGCACTCAGTGTCTGGAGCAGCACCTGCTCAACATGATCAGTCAGCTGCCTTAAGGTCACCACCAAGTGTTCTGCAGATTAGTGATTCCAAAACCCTTCAATGAACAAATATTTAGAGGATCCAGGACTGCAAAAATGTTTTCTTACTACATTTTTCAAACCCACAGAATAATCTGCAGGGAGACATAAAGGCAGCAAAAAGGATCCAGGAAACACCATTTCAATAGCACTGCTCCTTTTAAGCTCCACAAAACTCATACGTGCACACTCATACAAACTCATACATGCTCATAAATGTAATCTACCATAATTTTCCAGGGCAACACAAACCTGGGGACAAAACTATGAGCACACTATAGTGTTATTCACATTTGACTTTTCCTGTTTTGAAAGGGGCAAACAACTTCTGGTTCTGCCCCATTAGGAAAAACCATCATAAAGAATCACACAGCTCTGTTAAGACACTTCAGACATACCCCTGAGCCCTGCTCCTGCACAGAGTGGCGGTAGTACAGTGCCATGTATAGAAAAAACCCACCCACAAATGCACAGGGACCAAACCACGCTTGGTTTTCTCTGATTTTGCCTGTCAGGTTGGCTGCAAACTGCAAGGTTTTATAATTCTCTCTCTCATGTTGATCATCTAATGTACAACAAAGTGCAAGTTTATATTAAAGCCATTCTTTCAGTCAAACCATTGGGTTTCAGTCAAGTCATTGGGTTTCTTCCACCACGCTGCCAGTTTTCACAGAACCTGGAGAAACTGCGTATCTTCATGATTGCTGACTGACTGCTCACATCAACCAATGAAACCAGCATTTTGGGATAAGAAGCTAAAAATCCACAGAGAGTACTGCTGAAAAGGTATCATTAGGCTAAGAAGAGGAGGCTGCATGACAATGCAGTAGGCAGGGAAGGACTTGCACAATGTATTTGCTTACAAGCCAAGTACTAACTGGCTCTAAATAAGCTCTCTTAATAAAGTATTGACAACAACTAAACGTTTCCAAAATTCACTTAAACTGATCATAGTTCTAAGGTTTGGAAATCTTGGTTCTAACAATCTTATTTATTCTATTGAGCCTTTGAATTTTTTTGCTCCTGGCCACAAGAACTAATATCTCACTTATTTTTGGCAGACAAAAGGGTTGATAACGGGGGTTATCTAATTCTTACATAATCCTCTTACTAAAGAGGAAGAAGGTCTAAGGGAAAAAGTAAATATTATAGATGTTTTATAGCCTGAGGTTACACACAAAATATTATTAGTACTCTGACAGTTTTGGTCGCATATTAATAATTCATTTAAAGCCAACTGTAGATTAACTTCAAAATACATTATATATATATAATCCATAACAGGATTCTATCAAATAAGAAAGCAAAACCTGTGCTTTTTAAGACACTGAAGGGCAACTTTGTGATATTCAGACAGTAGGTATTGTTTATGGTCTTACTCTGAAAGAAGCTTGCTAGAACCTATGTCCAAAAATTACTGCATTATAACATGACCTAGTGCTACAAGAAAGTAAATTATCTAATAAAAGTTTGAATCACCAAAGTTTATGAAATAAGGTTTCACATCCTTCACTGTTAGCACCTCACACCCTCATATGTCAAAATATCAAAAAAATCATTAGGGCACCACTTCTCAGAGTACCAGCCTGAATAGATTTGTAGACCAGAACTTTAAGACTAGTTAGGAATAAAAGAGATATTTCAGAAACTGACCCACTTCTGCACATGTTATTTTGTTTATTTTTTTCTGATTGCATTCCTTCCAAGAATGCAGAGTCTAGATCCAGAAGGAGACACTTGTAAAATATGGCACATTAGGAAAACTTGGTGTGTTTGGAAGGAACAAGTAGAAGTTAAACTACTATGAAAAGTCACCTAATCCATTTATGAAGCACATACAATTTCAGACATCTACATACAACAGGAGGTCAGAGCATTACAATCTCAAATAAACCAGCACCTATGCTTATTAAAAGTCTTTGAAGTGCAGAGCATATCTGACCTTATTATATCGGCGTCCATTAAGGATACGGCCTAAGCCAGCGATGAGCTACAGGGAAAAATTCATACCCATTGCAGTGTACAAATTCAATGTGTAAAATGTCAGCCACTTCGATTTCCAAACTGGTGAGACTACAGCTCCTGTTATCAGAGCACAGTAATTGATGTAATCCCCCAAACATGTTTTGTAGCTAACAAAAAGATAAACATGTCTATGCAGAACTTAACTTCACAGCCTACCTAGACTGCCAAGTTTCAGCTGGTATCTGTTGGCCAAAATCTGTTAGACTAAACAAGCATTGTGTAACACGCTTTTCCCCACCTCTGAGCTGGGCTCCACTCACCTAAAGTAGGAGACAGAAGACAAGGACTCAGAATGACTATTGGGCATTTGTGGCTTTGGAGATGAGACTGAAGATATATTCTCATTTTTGCAAGCTGCTGAATTTAGGCAACTTTCTTTGTTAAAGACCTACTCAGAATTCTCAAATGTGATTTCAGGTATAGATCAAAACTGCATTCATCTCTAACATAGAAGGGGGATAGTCAAAAACAAAAGCATGTTTGTTGAATTAATCTTTTTCATTCTGAACTCAAACTGTTTTTGTTCTACAAAAGCATCTGAAATAACATGGTATCCTGAGATGGACAATTATTCACTTCAATTAAAAAATATCAGATGCTTTATGACTATCAATATTACTCAATACCTAAGAGGCAGAGTCCAGAAGTTTTTGGCTTACTGACCTGTTTGGCTTGAAGCTCCACCAGAGATAATATATGTGTATCATAAATAATTCTTCTGGTTTCTAACAGGTCTTTATATCCCATAATTATCTTCTACTGTGTGAAACTGGAGGACTTTACTTCTTCCTAATAGGTCATTTTCTTCAGGGCAAGAGGGAAATTGAAAAGAAAAAATTATACCTGCATGCTTCTTTTTCCATGTCAAAGGAACGATCTGGACAACACTAGTACTGGTAGTTCTGAGTGTGTAGCCACCACAGGTTACCTGTTAATGACAGTACTTGTGATGGTGGCACTTAGCTGAAGCAATTTACTGCATAATAATCACTGTGGTGCACATGGCATTGGATTCAGTTAGCGTTACACCTACCAGTTCATCATTTTATCACTCTACAGATCAAATAAACTATCTTTCAGCCTTGGCATTTCTGCTGATACTACTTTTTTTACATATCTTATTCAGAAGTATGCATCTCTGAAATCAGGCTGCATTCATGCCCTGGCAAGGGCAAAAAATTGATTGTCTTGCAGATGGCACAGAAAGAGGAAAGCAAACAAAATCTTCATTGGTTATTGAAAAGGCGGAAGGGAAATCAGATTGCTTTTTGATAAAGGACAAAACAAATCATAAATTACATGAGAAACAGCATGCAAATGTTTCCATCATATGCAACACCTTTTATTTTGGTGCTACCTACATGGAGCAATGAAGTGCTTTCCACGAGCCTTTGCCATGCGCTTTCCACGCTGCTCCACAGAAGAGGTCTTTCCTTCCCATCCCGCTGCAAGCACCCTCAAACAGCAAGGGAAGGGCACCCTTTAACATTTGTACGCACAGGCAGAGCCAGCAAACGCTGGCAGATATCTGAAAAAGCCAGCAAAAGCATTTCCTACAGCTGACAGACCATATCAAGTTTTAACTGCAACATTAAAAATTCTTTGTGTGAACCATGGCAAATTTTCTTCTGCTTGCAGGCAGCTAGAGTGAAGAAGTTAAATGTGTCTTTAAAAGTATTTTTTTTCAGCACTTGTCCTCCTTTCAGAAGTCAACCAGCCTGTTTTTACTTAATTTTTCCTAAAGTAATCTAAAAATAACATTGTCAGGCTGGGAATAGACATTGCCGTTCTTCAGTTTAAAAGTAAAGGGACACTACAATAAAGCAGCAATTTTACATATAATTAAAACTAAGTATTACATTTGTTCTGGGGGCTTCTTCCAGCTTAAAAACTCAATCTAGGCTACTTCCTTCCCTCCAAAAGGCCTTGAGAGGGAAACAAAGACCTTCAGCTTTTTTTTTGGTGAAGTAAAGAATGATCTGAGAGATATTCTGATAACAGTAGAAGCTAGAGATGTCTTACTTAGTGAAGCATACGTTACTCACTTTCCACAAACCTGTATTGCATAAATTTGTTTAATCTCCTAACTCTTCAGTACTTACTACAGAGATATTGAAAAATAAAGCTATATGTGAATCCCAATCCTCACTTCCAGGAGTACTTCCAAAGTGCAATAAATAGACCATTTAATTTTAAAAAGCATGAACACTGTGGGGAGCACCAGCAGCCAGATCTCCCCTAGTGAGCAAGGCATCACATAAGCAATTTCATTCTCTTGGAGCCAAAGTATCCTGCATTCCTGACTGCACCTTTAGCTTTTACAGACTGCCTAGCTTATTAGCATTGTGCTAGAAATCTCCACATGGTCCATAAAATCATAGAATCATAGAATGGTTTGGGTTGGAAGGGACCTTAGAGAACACTGAGTTCCAAATCCCCTGCCATGGGCAGGGACACCCTCCACTAGCCCAGGTTGCTCAAAGCCTCATCCAACCTGGCCTTGAACACCTCCAGGGATGGGGCATCCACAACTTCCCTGGGCAACCTGTTCCAGTTCACCACCCTCACAGGAAAAAATTTCTTCCTCATATCTTATCTAAATCTACCCCCTTTCAGCTTAAAACCGTTACCCCTCATCCTATCACTATACTCCCTGATCAAGAGTGCCCCTCCATCTCTCCTGTAGGCCCCTTTAAGTACTGGAAGGCTGCTATTAAGTCTCCCTGGAGCCTTCTCTTCTCCAGGCTGAACAACCCCAACTCTCTCAGCCTGGCCTCACATGGGAGGTGCTCCAGCCCTCTGACCATCTTTGTGGCCCTGCTCTGGACTTGTTCCAAGAGGACCATGTCCTTCTTATGTTGGGAGCCCTAGAGCTGGATGCAGTACTCCAGGTGGGGTTTCACGAGAGTGGATTAGAAGGGGAGAATCACCTCCCTCGACCTGCTGGTCACACTTCTTTTGATGCAGCCCAGGACACGGTTGGCTTTCTGGGCTGCAAGCACACATTGCCAGATCATGTTAAGCTTCTCCAAAGCCCTTCTCCTCAGGGCTGCTCTCAATCCCTTCTCCTCCCAGCCTGTATTTGTTCTTGGGGTTGTCCCAACCGAGGTGCAGGACCTTGCACTTGGCCTTGTTGAACTTCATGAGGTTTGCATGAGGTTTGCTTGAGAGGTCCACCTCTCAAGCCTGTCCAGGTCCCTCTGGATGGCATCCTTTCCCTCCAGCGTGTCCACCACACCACATGGCTTAGTGACATCAGCAAACTTGCTGAGGGTGCACTTAATCCCCCTCTCCATGTCTGCCACAAAGATGTTAAACAACACTGGTCCCAATACCAACCGCTGAGGAACACCACTTGTCACTGGTCTCCACTTGGATATTGAGTCGTTGACCACAACTCTTTGAGTGCGATCATCCAGTCAGTTCCTTATCCACTGTGTGGTCCAACTGTCAAATCCATGTCTCTCCAATTTAGAGACAAGGATGTCATGTGGGACAGTGTCAAAGGCTTTGCACAAGTCCAGGTAGGTGATGTCAGTTGCTCTACCCCATTGTAGAAGGCCACCAAATTTGTCAGGAACAATTTGCCCTTAATGAAGCCATGATGGCTGTCACCAATCACCTCCTTATTTTCCATATGCCTCAGCAGAATCTCCAGGAGGATCTGCTCCATGATCTTGCTTGGCACAGAGGTGAGATTGCCTAGCCTGTAGTTTCCTTGGTCTTCCTTTTTCCCGTTCTAAAAGTGGGGGCTATGTTTCCCCTTTTCCAATGAGTGGGAATTTCACCAGACTGCCATGACTTCTCAAATATGATGGACAGTGGCTTAGCAACTTCATCCACCAGTTCCTTCCAGACCCGCGGATGCATCTCATCAGGTCCCATGGACTTGTGCACCTTCAGGTTCCTTCTCAAACCTGATCTTCTCCTGCAGTGGGCAGTTCTTTGTTCTCCCTTTCCTGCTTTTGCCTGCTGTGACTTGGTTGGTGTCACTTTGGCACTTGTCAGTGAAGAGTGAGGCAAAAAAATCACTGAGTACCTCAGCCTTCTCCATCTCTTGGGTAACCAGGTCTCGTTTCCTTCCAGAGAGGGCCCACAAGCTGCACCTTCTCATGTCATACATGCTAGCAACCTCTCTTTCCAGTCTGACCCTTTTTTAGGTACATCCCCCACCTGACTTACCATTTTTTATAGCTGCTGACTCTGTTAGATTGATGTGCAGTATGTGGTGGTCATTTCACGTGTTATACACCAAAGCCTGTCTCACCTCCAGAGCAACATGCAGGGAGCTGCCTGGCTGAAAGATGTGGGTGATTTCCAGCCTACCCACTTTTTCCCTTCCTCCTCCTCCCATTTGTCTCATGCACCTGTTCAAACAGGATCAGTCAAATGTGGTGATGTAATTTAACAAGCAAAAACCTGCGTGGGAGCTGGCTGTGGCTGACACTCATGGTGCCAGCTAGCACTGCACACATCTGTGTAGTTCTGTCATTTTATTCTTAAACAGCTCCTTTCCCTGTTTGCTCTGAGTGCAGTGATGTCAATGCACTGTAAGAGGTCAAGGTGCGGGGCAGTGGCTCAGTCCCTGACAGACACACATAGCCCAGAATGCGAGCAGAGTCTCATCCCAGCTGTCACCCCTGGGGTTGTCAGCACTGGCAAGTCATGACCTGACTCCCATCTCTGTCCCACACAGCCATCAGCCCCTCTCCTGCCATGATGGCCAGGCTCTACCTGTGTCTCAGGCTGCCTCTGCAGGAGTTTATCACCAGGCTGATTTCATTCTGGCAGGCTTCCTAGGGACAGCTAGGAGAGCTGACTACGGGGAAAGAATCTGGCTAGACCCTGAGTTTATTAAAAGAGGATCTCCAACATTTTCATAATTAGTGTTGCACAGGGAAAGTCATGCTCACTTCACTTTCTTGCTATTTGTTGTTTTTTTAAACACTATTTTAAATGAAATATCAATCTGACATATATATGATCTTCAATTCCTGTCTTTGGTTGGGCAAGATAACCACAAAGTACTCCCACAAAGTGTTTCTGGGGAGAAAAGCAAAATGCTGTAGCCTTCTATTCCCCTGTGCCCATAAATCGTGCAGACAACTTGGGAAGGGGAGGTTGTCACACCCCAGCTGCCTGTGAATACAGCCAGCTTATCATATGGAGACAGTTCCTTCTCAGCACTCTCAGGCTGGCACCCTAGGGTGTCCACCTCCTGAAAAGGGAGGGAAGGAATCCCTGAGTAATTAGCAAGTTTGTTTACCAGCTAGGCTGGCCCTGTCTTGCCTTTGCATACTCCCTCTGGTTTTTCCTAAGACACTCATCTAAGCTGTGTTCCAGGGCTTAGTGGCAGTGACTCTAACCCGGACATTCCTGAGCACTTTTTACTTTTCTGGACCTGGAAGCCTTTTGAAATGCTTCTAGAAAAGGGGGAGGAATAGATTTAATTGGCACTAGAAGGACCTGGGAGGTAGATATCCCACTGAATTCAGAGACCCATGGGATGTAAGAAGGCATCCCATTTGATTCTCTACAGATATGCTTCAGGGAAAATGCCTCGATCACTTTCTGAAGCTCCTGTTGGAAAGACTTCCTGGGCAGGGAAGGGAAAGAAGTTCTGCTGTTCCCCCTCCCTAGTGGGAGCTGCCCTGTCTTGTTCTGACAACAGAAATTTCTTGACTGCCTGGGTATATTTCCATCTTGGATTTATACAAGCTTGAAAGGTCACTGTAGGATGTAAGTTTCCTTGGCAGCCTACTAGGTAATTTTCCTTTTTCCAAAAGTTACTGACAATGGAGGGCGTCTTTGCAGGTCAATGGCTAAGAAGGTATCTTTTGGCAGAGTCAGTGAGAGACAGGTTTCCAGCAGCTTAAGCCGGATTCCAGCACCTGGTTAAAGGTTATTCCATGATCCTTCCTCAGGTGGCTTCTAGATGACCAGAGAAGACTTGTTACATGGGGAACGCAGCCTTGTGTCGCACACAGACTCCAACCAGTGTGAACAGGGAGGACAGAGTAGGAAGAGGCTGATAATCTTTCAAGGAGCAAAAGTGGAAAAGCTGATACTTGCTAACACTTCCTATACATTAGACACCTGTTGGTAACCTATATGCTACGCTAATATCCACATGCTGAAGGGCACTGAGAACCTCAGCCAAGAGAGATCAGCCCTTGGGAGACAGAGTCTAACTCATGGTGATGATGGTGGTGCCCATGCACCATTATATCTTCATATTGTTCTTTTTGAAATTTCAAGGGAATATACTTCTGTTATTCCAGTCCAAACTCTTTTTATAGTGTTCAATTTGCAGTCATGGTTGCACTGCTGCATCAACATCTCACACAGCTTGTGAGACAGACTTGGCTTTTTAACAATTCTGCAACCTGCTCACACAAAACAGGTTTGTTTTTGCTATTTTACTCAGCTATGGTGAGGCAGCAGGAGAGGCTGCTGCTGTCAAGGGATTCACGGTCACTGGCTGCCATGGGGCCAACAGAGTTCTCCATACCTCATGGACACCTTGAGTCCTACATTTTATGGATATATTCTCTGTTTACCATCTCCAAGTGCTAAGAGCCAAGGAGTCTTGGTTTATAGATTTTTTTTTCTTTCACCAGAATTAGAACATTTGGTACATTGTCATCTTGTCTCCTAGAGACTCATTTCCCTAGAACCTCTTTTCCTAAAAACTCAGAAACCCAGGAAGTTCCCATGTTGTCTTCTTGCCAAACTAAGAGTATGGGCAAGCTCTCTCTATAGCCTAGAGGCTGTTCCCAGCGAGGAGGAGAGGCTTATATGCCAGGGAAATGGAGGTGGCAGGGGTGGGGCGGGAGGAGGAGGGCGGAGCAGGTCAGTTTCAGCTTGTGCCCCTGGATCTGCAGCTAGAGGAAGCTGTCCGTACAGCTCCCGAATGCCTCACTCCAGACCCATGGAAGGAAATGCTTCAGGTTTTCACCTGATAGTGTATACCCCAATAAGCACTGGGGAACACCTTTTGCCCAGTTCACATGCTGTGTTATGAGCACCACTGGGTAACGTTTTCATTCAAACAAGACCCTTACAAGCTGAGCAGGGGACGAGGAATATTGAATTGGGGCATAATAAGTGCAAGAAGGATACCACACGGATTTGAGAGTGGTATTTTGCCAAGGCGTACCCCACCTATGGATGCAACAGCAGTACCAGAAGTGCCTTAAAGGATCATAACAGAAATGTAAGAACACTGTAGCACAGGGATCACTTTCTAGGGCGTTCCTCAGAAGCCACTGAAGATAGTATGTATGATGCCATGATGTCTGCAAGACTTTGCCTCCCTGGAAGATGTGGCTGTTCTATCACCTTATAAAACCTAACTGAGGAGCCCAGGTTGCAGGCAATGGACTAGCACTCCCAAAGAGGCCCGTGTCCCCCTACTGCAATCCCCATCCATCTCCTTAAACGTTCCAGTCGCACAGTCTTACCTAGACACATCTTTAGCTGCCAAGCTCACAGCTGTACCCTAATCTTAACCATACACAGAAAAAAGGCACTAAATTGTATCATCTGGGTCATACAAGATAACAGACAACATTGGGTGTGACACACTGAAAATGCCACAGCTTCTCAGTGCCCATATAAAAACACATCAAATAAAACAGGTGGCAAAATGGAACTCTGCCTGTGAAATGGCCTGTGAATTACTAGCAAGTTATTTTTCCTTCCAAAACTGTATGGCCCAGAAATCAAACACATAAGCCAGAGGTAAGAAATAAGAGAGGTATGGTATATTTATTCTATACTTCTAGAGAGGAAGGGGCTAAAAAATGCCAAGTCAGGAAACTTTTACTATTGATTTACTAACCTTCATTAACTGCATCTGTTATTGCTGTTGTTCCTTCAAAATTAAATGCCTTTTTGCAGGAATCTACCTTGAAAGAGACTTAAATCTTCAAGGCAAAGTGGGGCATTCTAGAATATGTTTCTGAAATCACAACAGCCTATTAACAACTGATTAATTAGACAGCAGTAATTATGGTGCGAGGCAAAGAGTCTTGACCACCACGTTTAGCTTTGGGCCTTCACCATCATTTTGAAAAACGCAACTGTTGAATATTTTGAGAACAATTTCTGAATGTCGTTTAAACAATAAAAAAGCTGCTATTGACCCCTCACTCATTTCTTCCTTTTAGTTTTAGAGTATACATCATTATTTGTTCCATTTTTATAGGTTAGAACAATTTACAGCTCTTCACAAACATTTCAGGTCTCTTGTCATCTTTGAGAGACAGTGTTGTTACCTCTGCTAAAGGAGAAAAAAAAAAGTCAAAGACACTGACAGGCTCAAACACCACAGAACAAGCCCAGCCGTATCCATTCACCGCTTCAAATCAGCCCTTTAAAATGGTTGTGATAAAACCAGGGGAGAGGAGGGGAGGGGAGGAGAAAATTGAAAGAAAAATTAAATAAATGCCTTTTTGTATTTGTATCTGTAACATATACCACTAAAAGACACATACGTTCACACAAATCATAAAACGTAATTGATTATAATTTTGGAAAAACACTCTTAAAACCACAACGCTAAAACCAAATGAACCTCCAAGACCCTGAAATGCAATGAAGTTTTCATGATTTCAGTATGGGGGAATACCTACAAAGACCATTGCGGCTACCAAACCTCCCCCCCCCCATCCCTGAAACTGCACTTTTTAAAGTAGGAAAAGCAAGAGAAAGAGCATTGATAGACATCATCCCCCTGTCGT
>NW_010099981.1:37805-45842 GCF_000699245.1 Pterocles gutturalis | reverse complement strand
ACTGTATATTATATAACATATATTATCTGTTATATACTATGTGCTATATAATATACATATTTATAAGCAGATAAAAAGTGTGTATAGAATTATTATATATTGTGCCTAATTATGTAAATAAGTATATAATACATCATATAACTATGTAACTATATAATTTGTTTTTATGCAATTGGTTTGGGTTTTATGGTTCACTTTTACTGAAAGTAGAGAGGCTCATCTTGTTTTCCTTTTAGTAAAGTTGAATTTCTGATGCACATTTCTGATGCATCTCGTTGAGTCTATAAGAACACCTCCTGGAACTATATTTACATGGCAGATAAGAATTTCCCCTCAAATTAGGAAAGATTTATAGTAAGGTTTTTTAAAAAATTACATTAAAAGGTTGGTCTTGCACACTATTTATGGCCTTTCTTGTAGTAGTTTCCAAATTGGCTCCTGTTGCGTTGAGCGATTTGAACTCTGTGGTTTCTCCCTGTCATTTACTTTGCATAAAGCACCCGCCGCATGCAAAAGCGTTGTTAAGGCCAAGCGCCTGTCGCCTTTGAATAACCTTATGTGCATCTGCTCGCGCGTATTTTCCAGCTGCCATCTCCTGAAGTCCCTCCCGAGAAGGTTCTGAGCCAGAGCATCTCCTGAGGCAGGGGCCCTCCCAGCTCCCCGCGCTCCTGCCCTCACCCTGCCTGGCTCTCTCCTAAGGGCTCGGATGGGGGGACCCCACACCCTGCCCGCTCCCCCTTCCCTGCCAGCAGGGCTGGGCATGGCCCCGCTTCAGTAAGTGATTAGATATTGTTCCCAGTAGAGGCTATAGTGGAGTTCCAATCATTTCCTGTTAATTAAAATACAGGATGGTCTTATTTGTAGCATAAATAGTTGTAATCTGTGTACTTATAAGTGTAATTATAATTTAAACCAGTGCGTGCTCTGAATTGCCGATGGACGGGATGCTCTGCAGGCAGTGCTGCCCTCCCAGGGCTGGGGGCTGTTTCCTTGGGTCCCCTGTGGTCCCGGACCCCACCGTCCCCAGGAGAGCATCGCCCAGGGCTCAGCAAAGGGACATTGGGGCTGTAGGTGGCTCCTGATTTCGTGGTTCCCGTTGGGGCAGAGCTTGTCCCTGGCACCCGTTGGAGGGTTTGCTGGAGAAGAGACGGTGGCATCGTTGCTTCAGTGTCTTGCTCTGATTTCTAGTCTAAATTTGGAGTGAAGTAATGGCTTGTGTCAGCTGGACAAGTGATTAGTACTTAGCCTCGGAGTGACTGCCTGTTTAACACGGAATTACGGCAAGTTCTCGTTAGGCTGGCGAAGGCTTGAGTGCGGCGACTGCTAATGCTGCGGCGGACAGATGTGCATCGCCGGTATTGCCCTTCATGTGCCTTCTGATGGAAACCCTCAGCACCCTGCAGTTAACCCCAGCCGCTCCTCCTGCTTACACCCCATACTTTGTGTAGGTTTGTGATAAATAGTGTAGGTCTGTGTGTGTCAGAGCCATGTAGAAGAGGTGCTCGTCTCAACGCCCTGTTGGCCTCCGGAGACCTGGACGTGAATCCTTGGTGGTTCTCATGGGGATCTGGAGCTTGTCGGATTAGACCATCGTTTGTAATGGCAGGTGTATGCCACAGGGCACGTTTTAAAATTCCCGTGTTGGTGGATTGCATTAACCCATCCTAAGTCAGGTATGTAAAATTCCATTAAGCGAAAACCCTCTGGCATTTTCTCACCCGTGCTGGAGCTCTGCAGGCTATGCTAATGCAGTGCGTTTGCTCATCTATTAGAAGGATGATGGCTTTAAAATAATAACATTTATCTTTGGCAGCGGACCTACAATAGTGCATGCTGAGTACAATTTTGTGAAAGGCTCTGCAGATGTTGCCTCATTCAATCTGGGTCAAAAAGAGTGCTTAGAATCATAAAGGTTAGAAAGAGATCAAATAATTCGGTGGTTTTATTGCTGAATAATGTACTTGGAAAATATCATTCACCATTATTAGACTAAGTGAGTACAGAAAACACAGGACTCAATAGTCATTTCTCAGTATTGGCTGATTTTACTGTTTTTAGAATGTAGCTAAATTCCCTGTTATTGATTCCAGTATTGATTATCGATCTGGAAATCTGAATGTATGTGCTGGTGGGAGCACAGGGGAGTTGGACAATTAGGGAATGAGGCTTCCACCCCTCCCTGCAGCACCTGGCTCTGGGCAGCACACCCGTGGGGCACGTGGATGCTGCTTTTGGGGAGCTCTCAGGGTTTTGCGGAGCTGTCTTCACAAACAAAGATGAAAACCAGGAAAACCACCCATTTTTTTGTGTGTTCTTTTCCATGCCTGAGAGCTTAAACTCGGTCACACAAACCCAGATGGGCTGGGACGCCGGCACCAGGATGGGGGGCTCAGTGCCCGCGCCTGAGACTCATCACCTGCTCCCTCCTGGACTTTTCATATTCAGATTCACATCTGGATGCTCTGGCAGAGACCCAGCTTCAGTGACATTTAATAATAAAATCCGTACGGCTGTTGGCTTAGAAACAGCATCCTAACCTGTCTGCGCGGTGAAAAGCTTTTCCAGATGTTTGCGAGCAGTTCCTCCGCTTTCTTGTTCAGCCCCCCTGTGCAGCCATGTGCCCTCTCTGGGGGGAAATACCACACTTGGGCTGAAATCCTTCCCCATGCATGAATTTGTTGCAGGGGCTGGGTTAGCAAGAGACCAAAGCTGTGGTCCATATGGGCTCTGCATCCTGTAGTGCACCCATGGACCAGAGCTGGCAGCAGCGCTGTGGGAGCCACGGGCTCCTGCCGGGCTGCGGCTCGCTCATCCATGCCATGGATTTCTTTGTTTGGAAAAAAAAAAAAAAAGATGAATTTTGGAATATGTTCATCTCTTGTTCTCTGCACTTAGTTGTTGTCAGCGTTAATATGCCATTAACACATGCTCATTAGGAGGAGAATGATTATACCCTGCAGAATATGGGGGAAACCTTCATTAGGCACTAACATATTGAAGTGAGCTGCAGACTTCACTTGGGAGAATGGGGAAGGTTCTGCTCAGCATCAGGTTTCCCTCATTTCTCCTTGTTGGCCTGATAAAAGCGCCTTGTCTCCTAGCATGTGCTGCTGGCCAGGGCTGTGGGTGATGCACAGGTGAGCCTGGGCTCAGACGTCAGCACTGAAATTCTTCTTGGGACCTCAAATCTATCTCCCCCAGACCGAAGATGTCCTCATCACAGCTCATTTTGGCACATGAAGAGGATGCGAGCCCGTGTCCCCCCTCCAAGGGCTGTACTGGCGCTTCAGGCTTAAATGTGATGAAATCTCCGCAGAGCTGGGAGATGCTCTGGGAACAGATTTGTTGAGAAAGGAGGTGTCATTTCTACATCCTCGCTTTTCACACTGTAACGACATTTTAAGCGTTCATCTGGCCTTCCTGCCTCCAGTCTGAAGCCGTAACCTGCCATGTGTGACAGGGCAATTGCTCGCCCCGGTGATGACGGCGGAGCCTGGCCGTGCTGCCTTCTTTGCTCGGTGCGTGGCAGCTTGAGGCGTGTGCGTGGTGCTCTCTTAAAGTCAATCAATAGGAATAATTGCGAGTTCAGGTGGGGGTAAGGGAGGGGAGTGTTGTAGCAGACATATATTTGCAGATTAAGACCCTGTTTACATGTAGCTGCCTCCTGTGATAGGTAACAGAGGATGGACAATAAGGACCATATGTGGTACTTAATTGGAATTTATTCTAAATGGGGTGATTTCATAGATTTCCGTGGAGCTGACAGCTGTCCTCTCTATTAAATGTGAGCGTGCTGCCTCTGTCCCTGCCCTGCTGCCCTGCCTGCCTGGGGTCTTGCAGGATTTTGCAGTGTTGGTGGTGGGGCATCTCAGTCCTGTCCCCACTCGCCTCCACTGAGGTGCAGCCACAGGGAATCCCATGGGTCAGTTTTCACCTAAAAACCTCAGCAAAGGAAGGATGGTGTTTGACAGGCTTGGATTTCCTGTTGTGAAGGTGAATGAGAGCACGTCAGGGGGAGATAGCCCTTGCTTCTCTTGCCTGCAGCAGCTTTGGGAGCCGTGGTGCTGGGCTGGGCAGTACCCACAGCACCCATGAGACGTGCTGGAGCTGCAGCTGGTTGTGGGGAGACCCAAACTGTGGGTTGGAGGTTTTCTTCCTGCAGAGATGGAGACAGAGAGGGCTGGAGATGCCCATCCTTCGCATGTGTTGCCTTCAACCCCTTTGACATTGATCCTGAAACCTAGTTAACAGGGAAGTACGCCAAAAGCAGGGGTGAGCTGTGGTTGTCCGTTATTGACGGGGAGGGAAATGAGGTGTCGAGGTGACATACCAACGCGCGACAGGACAGCCTGGGAAGCTGTGTCTACTAGTCCCTTCGTTAGAAGTAGAGAACCGTCTCCCAGCTCATGGTGGCTGGACAGATGGGTGGATGGACACCCTGGCTGTCGAGGAGGCAGGTTGGTGGCCGTCCCAGCTTCACCCAACTTCTCCTTGGTTATTTCTCCTCCGATACTGATGACTGTCTCCCTCTCAGCCCGCCGTGCTGTCCGCGGGCAGAGCAGCCGCAGGCAGCCATCTCCTCGTGCCTCGCCACGTCGGGAACGTGGCCGCATTCGTTTGCTGGATGCTGCGTGACTCATGTAATCGCCATGCGAAATGCATCATTCATAAACTGTTTAGCGTGACCTTTTGTACAGTAGCACTAATTATTATTATCACTGAAGCCCAGTAAACTAGACTAGTAATTATCAGGGATTTATTTGAATGGACAGCTAAGCTATTCTTGGCAAGTTAGTCAAAGCAGTTGTCATGACAGCCACACAAATGTGTCTTACGAATTGGGTTAATTAGGGTAATTAATAACTGTTGTTTTGCCCTTTTTAACAAGGTATTGCCTAGACACTGTCAAAAAATAGCAATTGTACTTAACAGAAATAGTTTTTTTCTAGCAGCAACCTTCAAATCACAAAATCAAAGTAGTAAATACCCGGTGGGTTGTTGTTTCACCAAGCAATGTGTCATCCTTCTTCTTGTGCAAAAGCAGGGAGAACAAGGCTCTGTTGTAATTCTTCTGCTGAGCTTCCCCTGCTGTGCAGCCTTGTCTAGAGATTGGTTATCATCATTACTGATATTATTATTATTATTTATTTTAAAGCCATGCTGCCCCGAGCTGTAGCCACAGAGAGGTTTCTGCCGTGCCCAGCTCCGTGTGGGTTGCGAGGGCAGCCCCGAGGTGCTCCCATCACTCGGACCAGGCTCTGCAAGCGGCAAGACTTAAAGCCAATTTTAAAGTCATGACCATAAATTATTGTTGTTTTGTTGGTGCATCGTCACCGTCCTCATCAGGATGGCTGGTGCCGAGCCGCCGAGTCCTCGCTCAGCAGAGCATCAGCCTCTTTCAAAAGAAGGGTTTTGCTGAATGAATGGTTTGGGTTTTGTTGTGGCTGTGGATGTTGAGTCATGGTGGTAACTAAAGCTCTTAATGACCAAGTAGCACCAAAGAGCCTCAAAAGGAATAAAACCCCATAGTTGCCATGGCAGGGAGCACCCAGGGCACCCCGGCTGCCTCGCAGGGGGTGTGCGGCCTGTGGTGGTGGCAGTCCCCATCCCACGCTGGTGGGCTGGGTGCTTGCTGGCACAGAGCACCGTCTCCCCAAGGACTGCAAGATTCGGTGCTGATTATTAAAAATGGCCAAGATTACAGATGCGACTGAGGAATATTATGTGAGTTTTGTAGGAAAATGACCTGAATAGATGAGTGAAGGCTCTGGCTGGTTCTCCAGCTGCACCGAGCCCTGTCTATTTATATCACCTCTGGGCTTTCGAAGCCCTTTTTTAACTAAAGCTTATTTGATAACACACATATTTTAAAAAGAAAATAATAAAAAAAAAAAAAGGAGGAGGAAAGGGGGGAAAAAAACCCTAAAGAAAAACACCTCTATGGAGAAGGTAAGGTTTTAATGAAGAAATATTTTACACCATTCTCTTACAACCTTAAGGCTAATAGCCTGGAACTGGTACTTTGGCTCCTTAAAAAGCCCAACAAGACAAGCCAATTACGGCCTCTGAAACATTTTTATTTTTAGTTCCTTGTAATAGCAATTCATCCTCGGCTATGGTACATTAACTGGAAGGAACAAGAAGTAGTAAGGTTTCAGCATCTTTGTAATAACCAAGGGGCTGTGTTTACCAGGCTGTTAATAACGCGAGGTGGCTGTCGGGCAGGGGGAGAGGGCAGCGTGGGGATGGAGAGGGGCATCCAGGTAGTGCCAGGGCAGAGATCGCCTATCCTGGTGAGTGCTTTATTATCATTTATTTCCTTACAGTTTGTTCTGGGAGAAAACAGGGTCCTGTTGTGCTAAATTCCGTAGTTTCCTGGTGCCTCCAGGCTGGCAGTGAGGCTCAGAATGGAGGAAGGGCTGTTTGGAGAGTGCTGATGTGTCCCTGAGGATGCTGGAGCCAGTGTGGCATCTTTGGGGGTGGTGGGCTTCGAGGGGAACTGAGCCAGGCTGAGATGAGCCGGGCTTCACATCCCACTCCCCACCTGGGCTCCACACGTGATGCTGTGGCCATCAAGGATGGAGATGGCAGCAGGGCCAGTCCTGCTTGGGTTTACGTTTGATCTCATGGCTGCAGGGTGATTTTGTGGGCTGGAGAGTTGCGTTTTCCTGCCCAAGTAAGGAAAAAAAAAATGGAGAAAAGTGATTTTGAGAAATAATTTTGTTGTGAGCAAAATCCCCTTGAAGCTTAGAGGGGGAGCTGGCCGAGGCTGTCCTGATTGCGAGGCTATCATGACTGCAAGCCAGCCCATGCAATTACAGATAAACAATGTCAACGATAACACAACAAGCATGCAGGGTGGCGTTTCCCTCCATTTTATTCTCCGCCATTGCTGGGGAATTTTCACTGAAGCCAGGCAGGAGCTGCTGGTGCGGAGGTTTCACTGCCAGGGTGGGCACGGCCATGTGCTCGGAGCATGCATGGGACAGGGTCACAGCCCCTGTGAAGCTGTAGGATGAAGACGTCTGTGGGGTGTGTAGGTGATAGGGGAAGCTTGGCCGCTTGCCCAAAAATCAGAAGAAATGATCCTTGCACTAAGACATGTGGTGAGTGCCCTTGCGCCCCTCCTGCCCTCCCTGGCTGCTCTGGGGCTGCCACCAGCCCTGGCATGTCTCTTGCCACCCCCCTGCCAAATTTCTCCCCACTAAGCCCTGAAACAGAGAAATCCTCCACCTGCCACCATGAGCCCCCTTGCCCACTGCCCTGGGGTGCCTTGGAAGCAGCCCCATCCCCTCTGGGATGCAGAAGCAGAGTGAGGTGTCCCTGTAGTGGCTGAGCACCGGCCGAGCCCAGCTGCCCATTTTGGTGCCTGGCTCCGTTTCAGTGCCCTCGTGCCCCCTGCCCACCCCGAGGCTCCTCTCAGGGACGCAGCCAGCGGGGTGGCTGCGGGCATCCCATCACTCCGATGTGCTGAGCTGGCAGCAGCATCTCACGCCTTCGCTATTTTTTACTCATCTGCAATGATTTTTGGTTTTTGTTTTTTTTTTTTTTCTCCCAGTGACAAATCTGTGATTTCTCCTCCTCCCTACAAAACCCATCGGTCTGACCTGCTGCTCCAGAAGGTGAATGACAAGGAGTTTTTATTTAGCCCTAGCGATGGGAACGTTTAAAAAAAGGTCCCTCTGTTATATTTGTTTTCATTCCTAATGGCAGGAGGCAGGGAAAGGACAGTTCTGAAAGGTTTTTTAACAAATCTGTAAGTCATGCCCCATTACCCTGGGGCTGCTTATTAGATCCAGATTGTTTCTCACACGACTCAGGGAGGGGTGTCGTCCAGGCTGGAAGATGCATGCATGGATCCATTACACAGCTGAAAGTCCCAGGCGTAGGTGATGGGGAAAAAACCCTCTTATTAGGTTTATAGGCTGTTACATCCTCACAGTAGGCTGTTACATCCCCACAGGGATTTTTTCTCAGTGTATCGAGGCAGCCCCCCTGTGCGGAAGGCTGGGGAGGGGGGTGGTGAGCCCCTCGGTG
>NW_010099981.1:7542-37782 GCF_000699245.1 Pterocles gutturalis | reverse complement strand
CCAAATCCCTGCTGTTCCAGCCCCGGGGGCAGGAATTGGGCAGCTCCTGGTCCAGGGAAGGCATCTGTATGCTCTCCCCAAGAAAGCATGCCCCTCTTTTGGGGCAGTATTTTGCTTTTCTTTCAGTTTTGGGGGCGTGGTGCCTGTCCCAGCGGTGGCTGCTGGGGGGACCCCTGTGCGACAGCCCCCAAAGAGCTTTTGGTTATAAGTGCCATAGGAATGTCAGGCAGGTTTTTTATTATTGCGATTTTGCTCTTCATAACCATCCTGTAGCTTTCTGATATGTTGACAAATTCAACCGGGTGACACTATTTGTGGCTTTCAGGAGTGTAATTATGGCTTCATTGTGTGCTGCTGCTCTCGGGATTCAATCTGGGTTTCTCATCCTATACCCTTTTTCAAAATCACATCACAGCCGCTCCTTTTCTCCTGCCTCCGATCCATTTGCAGACAAAAAAAATGAGAAAGGATGTATTTGTTTGGGGAGGGGACAGGAGTTCAGCGCGGATTAGCGGGCATGCCTGCGCCGTAATACAATCTGGTTTGATACTTCTGCTCATTCTGATGAGCGGGGTGATGCTAAAGGATGAACTCTCCCAGCGATTGCTCTGCAACGCTTTTATTTCATCAAGAGAAAATGGAGGCTGGACTCAGTTCCTTCGGTGTTTAATAACGTCCATCAGAACCAAATGCCCTTTATTTAAGCTGCAGTAATGATTAGAGGGTTGGTGGTGTTAAGCAGCCATGGAGTCTGGCTCTGAGGAATGTTCATTGTGCCTCATTAAATTTGGAATTAGTGCTTAAAAGGTCAGAAATAAATATTCTGTTTATATTTTGGGGATAGTAAATCTAAATGGATTCTGTGTTTGCACATCCTCGTCTCTGCTTTTTTTTTCGAGGCACCGCTCCATTTGGTTCAGGCAGCAATCAAAGTGTCTGCAAAAAAGCCCAACCCCAAAACCAACCCTGGTTTCATTGATCAAGGGCAGGAAAATGATCTGCTGTATTACATCTAATTATAAAACATCAATATCAGATGCTAAATGCACTTACTTTTTCAGAGACACTATGTTGCTAGTTTACAGTTTGCAATCTCCTGTATTAGAGGCTTTAGCAGTGAGCTGGGGCGTGAGGAGATGCTGCAAAGGGAGATGCCAGAGGTCAGATCCTGTTAACCTCTATTGAACTCCTCCAGGTGACTGGCTCTTAAATTCTCCTTAATAAGAGCCAAATTGCTTCACATTTCCCCTCGCTCTTGCCTGGGGCTGTTGACACAGCTGAGGTGCATCCCCTGGCTGTGCTCCATCACCCCTGGAGCTGCTGATGGGGACCTGTGGCCAGCCAGGAGGTGGTGCCCACCATGCCAGGAGGTGCCGATGCTGGAGAGAGGAAAGGGGAAATATGGATCTGTCTTCTGTGGCATCTTCCCAGGCTGTGTCCATGGTTCTCAGGACCCTCACCCACTGCTGCAGATGCCACCAGTGCCTGAGCTCCTTGGGTGGGTCAGACTCCAGGCTGGTCTCCCCTCACCGGTCCTGACCTTTGACCGATGCTCTGAGGCAGCAGTGTCCTTGTCAGCAGCGGGTAGTGCAGGGGTAATTATGTGGCATCACCCACAACGGGGGGAAATCTCTCCTGATGTCCTTTGTGATCTGCTCCAGCCCAGAGCTGGATCTGAGGAGTATCTTCCCAGTGTGCAGCAGAGAGACCAGCTGTGTTGCAGGGCATGAAAGCATCAGGACGAGCCTGGCTGTTCATCTTGGGGCCGTGAGGATGGATTTTGGGGCTGTTCAGTGAGGTTTTGTGCTGCAGAAGGAGTCTCAGACTCATTACTTATTTCCCATGGGGTAATAAGCAGCTTGCTAAATGATAATGATTTTCCCTCATTGCTGATCTCGACTTAATTTGACCTGGTCCCTACTTTGGAATTTTCCCTGTTTCCTAAGGGCAGCTGGTGTGTTTTTATTTAATTTGCATGAATTCTGTATCACTCATCATATAGTTCAAACCATAAGAATCAAGTGTTGGTGAGATCTCCTAACAGGCAGCAACAGTTTTATTGCAGATGCTGGAGCCTGTGATTGAGTGGCCCATGGAGAACAAGACTGAGGATACAGGAGGACCAGGAGAAGTGGTCTTACAAGCCCTCCCCTTCCCACCAAGGAGGCCCTGTGGATTTTTGGGAACAACTTGCTGTTTCTGTGGTCCCTGATGGTGCCTGCAGCATGGAGGGAAGGTCAGGAGACCGGTGCTCCTGGTGAAGGTGTGCAGCTTGATGCAGAAGATGAGGAGCCGTTGCGTGTTTTGGGAGGATTGTCTGCAACCCAAAAGGAGAGATGCACGTTGCAGCCTTGGAGAAAGGTCCTCTTTGTTTTTTAATAATAAAGGGTGACATGCAAGCTTTATTAACAAGGCATGTCGGGGAAGAAGAAAAGGCTCAAGGGATAACCCTGAAAAAGTGGTGCTAAATGTGTCATTTTTATGAAGCTGATTTTGTGAAGGGTCCCTACATGCTTTGGCAGGAGGTTGCAGCAGGTTTACAGTAATCTGTAGAGAGATAGAAATGTTTTCACCCTGAAGTGAGAAGAAGGGCAAAAAAACCCGCGCTGAGATGCTTTAGAGTTGCCTTCCGAGGCGGAGGCTGGCGGAGGGACGGATACCTGTCACTTTGGGTCGGGAGAGATGGGGCCAGCTTCGACAACCACAGACTTTGCTGGGGGCTGGCGTGCAGCCCGGGGAGCCTCTGTCGTCTCGAGGAGCCTCCATCACTGCGGAGCATCCCTCCATCAAGACACAGTGGGGAAAGCTGGATTTTCACCTCCACGGAGTTCAGTATGAAAAAAAAAACAAACCCACTTGAAACAGCTGAGAAGTGTTTCAGGAAGAGCCAGATCCTGGGTGTCTGTGCTCAGACGGGCAGGCTGCAGGGACACGGCTGGGCTGGGCTGGCCCAGGACATGTCCCCACGCCCCAGGGACCGACCCCAGCCAGCATCCTCTGTTTCTCCATCAGTCCACAGCGATCGTTGTGCCTGGAGTCGCCTCAGCCCGCTGACCTTTCAGCTGGCACTTGCATTAATTCCCCTTAAACCATCTTTGGATTCTGCGGGGTTTGTTTCTGGTTCTGAGGCAGAGAGTGAGCAGCGTTAGAGCAGCGCCCCATTGCTAACGGGCCGTTTGCTAATGGGGAATTCACTCCCCCCCCTCGATGTCCAGGTCAAGAAGAGTCGTACTGACATTTGTACATCCTTTTTTTTAATTTAATGGAATTGTCAGGCCTCAACCAAAAGCAACCGCTGGGGAAAAAAACAAAAGCTTTAAATTTCCCTGCTGATTGCTCGATTCCAAGTGTGTCTGTTGTTATATTTATATTTGTGTTGCTAAGGCAGCAGTTAAATAAAAGCATTTTTCAAATTAGGCACTGGTAAGCTGTGTGCCGAGCCAGGGCTCTCTCTTCGATGGCATTGACACCAACACGCCTGCAAACCCCGAGCCCGGAGGGCAGCAGGGTTCCTCTCCTCTAGCAGAAATGCAGGCTGAGACCACAGGCTCTGTGCTAGGTGTTGTTCGGCGCTTTCTGATATCTTGCATAGATTGTTCATTCATGGCACAGAGGCTGAGGGTCTGATCCTTCCAAGCGTGAGCATCCTTTGTTTGTGTTACGATGAGCAGGAGATAGGAATTGGCAGCACTGCTCCAGAGGTCCTTGCCGTAACTGGCTCTGGACGTGGAGAGGAGAGTCTGGGCTCAGGGCTGGGCTCCCCTTTGATTTTTACAGGAGCGATGCTGATCAGTGAGAAAGAAATGGTTTGTTTGCTTCTGCCAAAATAAAGAAGAAGATGTGGGCTGGCCTCTTGATGATGCACTTTATGAAGAATGCACTTTCATCGGCACCAGCCAGCCTTACCTTTCCCTCTTTTCTGTGCGTTCACTTTGTTCTTTGGGCCTCATTAAGAGAGGGAGTGGATCCTTTCCCAATTAAAATGTTGACATGTCGGAGATGCTCTCCTTCCCTGTCGTTTTGCCTCTGTTTGTAAGTGGTTGCACTTCGCAGGATGAACTAGAATTAAATCAAGTGAACTTTAAATGCGAGCTATAAAGCAGCCCTCCTCCATGAAAAATCTCATTTCTTTTTTATTTTTCTGTTTTGATCCCCTAGCCTGCATGCAGATAACCATGATGGATAATCCCACGGCTGAGGAGAGGTCTCATAAAATGCGAGACTGCCTCGTCCACTGGTGGGAACGCGAGACTGCCTCATCCACTGGTGGGAACGTGCTGGTGCAGGCAGGGCAGGCAGCTCCCACTGAGGGTGCAGCCCCCCAGCCTGGGGAAGCGTGTTTCCCATCCTCGTGGCCATGTCACTTCTTGTTTTGTCCGAAATCTGGAAGTAATTAGCATTAGTCCTGCTGCTTTTCGGCAGCGGGGGGATTGGAGCCTGGGAACAGAGGCTGCCTGGGACCCGCTCGCCTGCGGGAGGACTTGAGAGGTTGCATTAGTGATGTGGTCCCCCCAAGCAGGGGGGGACACGTGCACATCAGGAACTTTGCATGGGAAGGAAAGTACTCCATCCATCAAATGGAAATCATGGGGAATTTGCTCATCAGTGAATGATTTCAGCTGGACCAGGGTTTGATCTTCTTTTTTGGTCGGAAATCGATAGCAAAGCTCCCAGTGGTGTTGGTCAGTGGGGGATTTAGCGCAAGGGCTGTATCTGGGCTGTGGCAGGAGACGTGATGGCAGCACGTGCGGGGTTTCCTCAGCCTGCGGTGGGGTTCTGGTGGCATGGGTTGAGCGTTCCCTGTGGATGGCCCTGGGTATTCCCTGGCCCCTGAAGCCTGGGGCGCGTGGCATCGGTGCTGTGAGCGTTTAAAGCTTGTACCTGTATATATCGAAATTTGCTCTCTGGGTCCTTCCACCCACCTGTTCCTCTCCCAGTTTTCCCAGAGCTGGGATGCATACACATGGGATGAAGCTCATGGAGGCAGTGGTGGATGCGGGGGGGGTCTCATGCTGTGGCTGGGCACAGCAGGGCTGGGGACGCAGGGATGGAGCCAGCTGAGCCGGGATTGCTCTGAAACTGGCTCCAATCCCTCCTGCCTTCCATTGCTTGGCTGCCTTCAGAGCCCATTTGCGGGGCAGGGATGTCTTGCAGGGCTGCTGGAGGGACATGATGTGGGGTGGCATCCCTCCCGCTGGGATGGCAGCATCAGGAGTGATGGATAAACCCAGGATCAGGCATTTTCTGTGTTGTTCAAGTCTTTGGTGTCGTGTATTTTAAAAATACATGTGTCCATTTGCTCCTGAGCTCTAACCATCAAAGTCCTTCTGCAGGAGTGAGGATGCAGGAACTGCAGGGACCAGTAGTTTGTGCAGTAAATCTCCTGCGTGACTCTCCAGCAGTAATTACGATGTGAAAGTAATAACCGAGCTGTGCTGAGTGCTGGGCCAACTCCCCCGGCTCGCAGCTCCTTGCATGTTTCTCTCTGGGAGGCTCCTGTTTGGTAAATTAGATATTGTGCTGTATTTCAGAAAAGGTCACACTTAACCAACGCTGCCTTTGCTTTATTATCTTGGCAGAGCAGCGTAACCTCTGCCGGGGTACGATTGGATTTCACATTCAGCTCTGCTGCAGCAGCCCCACTCCCTGCATCCTGCCGTTGTGATTACGTTAGCAGCGGACTTTGCTTTCCTTTATTTATTGAGCCATTAAAGATGCATGCATTTATTTTTACCATGTTCATAATTGCCATAAAAACAGGCCATAGTATCCCAGAGCGGCTCTTTGGGAAGGAGAGTGGCTGTGGGGCTGGGGTGAGGAGGAGCCGCGGCAGAGAGGAGGCAGGATGGGGCTGCGGGAGCAGGTGGCTGTCCCTGCTCCATCCTGGGAGGATGCTGATGTCAGCCCAGAGGAAGGGGGACAGAGCCAAGACTGACCCTTCTGCTGCCCAGGGGGTGTGGTGGGGCCGGGTGCATCCCCTGGGTGATGCGGTTGGGGAGCCCAGGTGGGATCGCTGCAGATCTGGGAGGGGTTTGGGTGGATGGACAGACGGACTGGGGTCCTTGACTCGTACAGAGATCTGCATCCTTGTGGGTCCCTGAAGCCTAGGAATGATCCTGGCCAGGCCATGTCCCATCACGTGGCTTCCACTGGGACTCATCATGCGGTTCCTACCATGTCCTGCCATGCAGCTGCCACCTCATCCCACTGCACAGCTCCCACCAGTTCCCACCATGCATCTCCCACACATCCCATTGTGCAACAGCCACCGCGTCCCACCGCACAGCTCCCACCAGTTCCCACCATGCAGCTCCCACTGCATCCCACCATGTCCCACCACACAGCTCCCACCATGGCCTCCTGGGCGGTAACACCCCGCTCTCTTCTCCACCTTCTGGTCGCCTTTTTTTTTTTCATTCCTTACCTCCTGCGAGCACCAGAAATCCAGGGTTTTGTAATCTGAGGTTAAAAGGCAGTGTTTCGAGTGCAGAGCGAGTTAGCAGGTTTTGCTTGCAAATGACAAATCCATTGACTTTTCCGCCCCGCTTTCACTCCCCTCCAACTTTTAAGCATGTCACCCCATTGTTTGCTTTTTTATTAGTAACAGAGCCCACTGTCTCTGCAAATGAAATGATGTAAAACAAAGAAAAGTGCCTGCATTAAATTCTCCGGCAGGGGATTACCTTGCTGGCATTTACATATCTATGCAATAAATATTTTAACATGTTAATTATACACTAATAAGAAAAATACCTTTTGAACTTTCAGTCAAATTGACACACACAGAACAGAGTCCATCAGGGAATTAAAAGCAATTAGTTTTGTAACAGAGCATAGTCACATTGTTTCTTCTCTGCAAATTGTTCTGTGGTCACCAGCCAGCCTTTTTTTTTTTTTTTTTTTTTTTTTTTTCCTGGTGAAAGCTGGTGGAAAGACTGACAGGGACTGGAGTTTCCACACCCGGCCCCATCCCACTCGCTGGGGTCTGTCCGGTGCCGGGATGCGGCGTTTGTTCTGGCCCTGCAAACCCGACTGCTCCCAGTCATGGGGAAATCAGACTTGTAACCATCTCCCTTTTCTTTTCCTCCTTCCAGACTGAAAACTACTCCTTCGATTCCAACTACGTGAACAGCAGAGCTCATTTAATAAAAAGGTACGTAGGCTTGCTTGAAAGTGCCTGGGTTTGCCCAGGCAAATCCTGATTATTTAATGTTCTTCCTTACTGCGTTATATACTGCTGGCTTTTTTTTTTTTTAATATGCAAAATGTTTCAAGAGTAATCATTTGATTTTAAAAACAGTATTTACTTCCCATTAAGTCCCATTGCTCCTGATTTGCAGTAAAGGCAAGTCTTTTTTCCTTCTCTTTGGCTCCTTCGCGCTGGGAAGTTGCAGTGAGTTAGGTGGAGTGCTGTTACCCTGACAACTTTCAAATTCATGGAGTTTATTCTATTTGAATGCACAGGAATAAAATGATAGATTTGAGTGGTGAGATCTCCCTGCCATGGGAGGCGGGGGAAAAGAAAAAAAAAAAAAAAGCTCATTTGGGGGCAGGTAATTGGGTTGGATGCATGCTCACTGTTTTAGTGTGAACACCCAGGCAAAACAGCACTTTGCCAGGCTTCTTTCTTCCCTGGGTAAAAAGGAAATCATCAGTTCAGTTGCAACCCGGCAATTACCCCTGGGGGAATTTAACCCTTTGGATGAAACACTGCTATCCTAGAGCTCACCAGTGTCGAAGAAATGCGTTGGGGAGGTTAATGCTGGGGTTACCTGGTTGAACCCCACTGGGTTGCATTAAACTAGAGGTGAGTTCCCTGGGGGGACAGGCTTGCCTCTGCCCCCCTTGGCTGATTCTGAGGCAGAGAGAGACCCCGACACAGCTCAATCGATACTCATCAGGAGGCTGCACAGGGCTGGGGACATCTCCTTGCGCACGATGCGGGCACAGGAGGTGGCCGGCAGCTCTTTGCTCATCTCCCCTCTTCTCCCCAGGGACCAGCCGAGCTGTGTGACAAGTGACCTGTACCCATGCCCACGGCCATGCCCGTGCCTGGCAGGGTTGTGCCCCGGGGCTCTGCAGAAGCCATCGCAGTAGCAGGGGTGTAATGGAGAACAGGAGCCAGTCCCGGACTGTTGAGATCTGATCTGAGCAGTAAAAAAATCCAATTATCTGCCTGGCTGAGATCCCATTTGTTTACATCTTAAAAATATACGGAGTAAGGGAGCTGCGAGCGCGTTGTTCAAGCAGCTGGGGTTCAGCTAGCGAAGGGCAGGTATATTTGCCGGTGTGGCTCGTGATGTTTAACGATGCTAATGCAATTGCGAGAGAGATGGTTTGCCTGCGCCACGCCGCTCCTCGCCAGAGAGTCTGCAGGCATACTGAAAAAAACCCCAAATCTATTAATCTTTCCTCGTTCACACCTAAGATAAAGGCAAGCAGCGCTCCCGCCTGCCGCAGCGGGGCTTGCTCCGAGGCTGTATTGTTTGGGAAATGCTGCTGCTGCCGATTCCCTGAGACCAGCCCATCCTTTAGAGAAGTGTCAGCCGCGGAAATGTGTCGTGCGGCTGCTGCATTCCGGTCTGGTTCACTGCGGGGAAGATAAATGCCTTGTAACATGGGTTGCCTGCGCATTATGAACAGCAGCTCCGTGTAGGACAGCGTTTCCCCTTGCTTTCTACCTTTGTCTTGTATCTTAAGTACAACGGGTGCTGGGAACGCTGTGCAGACATCTAAGAACAAAAAATATTTTCTGTAACACACTGTGGCATCATTTTCATCCTTTGCCTTTATGAAGATGTTGTAGCTCTTCTATCTTTGGTGAGTGAATCTCCTCAAATCCAGCACTTTAATTAATCTATTTGTACTTTTCCTGTGTTGTCTGCCTGCCTCTCCCGCTCATCTACCCGCACACAAATGAATTGTAGATTTGTAGTGCTTTCTTAACTTAAAATTCTTTGATGTCGCCTGGAAATCAAAGTCAGTGGCTTCAACAGGGACATCTTTATTTAAAAGGTAATGTTTGAAGGTTTACCAATTTATATGTATTTCCGAGCTCCCCCCTTGCGTGCTTTTGCACAGCATCAGATGGTAGGTGGTCTGCTTGGTTTCCGTGGAGACGCAAAAGGGCTTTTCAAAGTAATGAAAATCTCCAGCTCTTTGGGGCTTTGAAGCGCAGGCCGTGTCTTCCACCGATGTTTCACACCAGATCAGCCAGCTGGAAAGTTTGGGGCCGGGGGTGCAGGTGGATCCCCCCGCTGGGTGCAGATTTCCCATGGATGTGGGAGGAGGTGCAGGGTGGGTGACCCTGGGGATGCGCTGATGGCCCTGCCACCCGGGGCCGGTGCAGCTCGGGATGTCCCTGCAAGTGGGTGGCATGGGGCATCACCACTCGCAGGGTGGCAGGGAGCAGCAGAAGGTCCCCAAGGCAGCCAGAAATGAAACTGGTCCATCCCTCCAGCCCAGGAGCTGGGTGCTGTGGGGTGATGGAGCTGCTCGGCCCTCAGGGGGGGTTTGGGGACAGCTCAGCCTTCAGGTCCCCCCAGCAGTGGCTGCACTTGGAGGGGGAGGCCGGAGTTCAGCTGTTGATCAGATCTCCTTAAAGCTGTATGAGCTTGGACCCAGAATCATGGCGTTATTTTAGAAAATAAGAATGGCATCGACATTGTGAAAAGAAATTCCCATTTCTAGGAAGACTTTAGTTTTCAAACTTTAAGCCATTAAGATTTGTCCTATAACCTAGAAAAACAGGTTTTAGATCCTGTGTAACTTCAAGAACAGGTAATACAACTTCAGGGAGCCTAGTTATAGAAACAGCTCATTTAATGTATATTTTTTAACTTTTGGTTTCAAGTCCTGCTTCACTCTCAGCTTCTCTGATACCCACAGCAGCCTCACCCACAGGCTCCCCCCGTGGCCATTTTGGGCAGAAGCAGCCTGTGAGGCAGTGTGGGCTGGATGCTGTGTTTTGGGATGCAGAGGTACCCCCCCGCAGCCCCTGCCCCAGTTCTCCATGCTGGGAGAGTGGTCCCAGCCCTGCTGCTGAGTGCTGGGGACAGCAGGGGACCTTCCCATCCCTGTGGGGCACAAGGCTGAGTGGTGGCAGCTGTGCCACCACCGCAGGTCTTGCCGCAGTGCTGCGGGGTGGCGGGGGCCACCTTGTCCCACCCGTTAAGTCCTGGCTGTGTGTCCCCCAGCAGCTCCACATTCAAGGACTTGGAGGGGAACAGTCTGAAGGACAGCGGCCACGAGGAGAGCGACCAGACGGACAGCGAGCACGACGTGCAGCGGGGTCTCTACTGCGACACGGCTGTCAACGACGTGCTGAACACCAGCGTCCCTTCCATGGGCTCCCAGGGCCCTGAGCAAGGTGAGCCACTGCCGTGTACCCTGGGGGATGCCCACCCAACCCCAAGCCCCCCGCATGCCCCATCCGGTGGCTCTGGTGCTGCCTCAGTGGGTGCACACTAAGGATGCTTAGCGCTTGCTGGGGATAATGCGCTGTACATCGTCAGTGCTGGGTAGATAGGCATTAATCTTCACGCCACGCCTGTCAGGTAAGCGAGCAGTTAGGATTATCCTCTGTTTCACAAGCAGAAAACCCAAGGCCCTGAGCATCTGCTTGACAGCAAGCAGGCGGTGGAGTTGGGATTAGGGCAGGAATTACCGGCGCCGTGCCCGGGGCTGGTCCCTGCCCCGTGTGCTCTGCTCTCCGTCTCCGGAGCTTGTGCGCAGGCGCCGTCCCAGCAACTTTCCAAAAGGTTGGCAGAGCATGTAGACAATCAGTCAGGCATCCCACACGGGATTAGCTCAGGCCAGTGGGCAGAGGGTTCGTATCTTTTCCCCTGAACAGGCAGCAGGGTTTCAGCTGTTAGGCATCCCCACGTGCAGGGATGAAGTCCTGCTCCAAAACCAGACCCGTGTTAGCCGGAGGAGAGACGTCAGAGGAGTTCAGCTGCGCCCAAGCCGTCATTTGTACTTGGGCATGAATGTCGTTTTTAATGTCTGACGGATGCAAACATCCTATGCAAACATCCTGTCTTTTTCAATTAAGAAGCCTGAATGTGGTTTGGTGCTCGGGCGCAGGGGAGCCTCGGGGCGCTTGGCTATATCTTGAGATAAGCTGGAGCTGAGGCTCAACTGGAAGCCCCACTGCTAAAAGACTTAAGGATATGAAAACAAAATGCTGTGATTATGAACTGGTCTTCAGCTGTTTAATTCAATTCACGGTAAACATCATTAAAAGCCTTTGTTTTGCTGTCATAAAAGAGTCAAACGGGGGAGAGACAGTTCTTGCCATCTGTGCCACCGAATGTGGGTTTTTATTTTTTTTTTTTCTGGAGAGAAGCTGATCGCTGTATTAATTCTCGATAGAGTCTGTTAAATGGCCGTAGTTAACCCTGTAAGACTCCGCGAGGAGGGGAATGCGGAGGTCACCTACCCATTCTGCGCTGCCAGCCACGCTAATTGGAGAGGGATGGCATCCGCAGCGATAATGTATTTCCAGACAACCCTACTGTGGCCAAAGATGAAAAAAATTAAACATTTATATAACTGTACAGTGGCAGTTTAATTCTCCGCGGACTGGCGCCGTGTCAGAGAATGCAGGCTGATAGCTATCATTTATTATTCTTCTATTACAAAGAAATGCTTTTTAATTTCGATCAGGAGAGGGCTTCCTAAGATGCGTTTGCAGTAAGGGATGACTGTAGGAGCAAAAATGTTCATAATTGATTCCCATCCTGTTGAATGGTCTGAGCAACATCTGTTAATTTTTTGTCACATTTCTTCGGCAAAAAACCCCGATCTCAATGGACTGCAGATAGGGTTTTACAGAGATTACATTTCTGATAAGTCTGCGTGCTGGCTCTGTTGTGCACCAGATAACAATGCAAATAAGTTAAAGAGGATGAGTTGGAGGCAGAGCTTGTCAGTCAGATGGAAATAAATACGGTCCGATCCATTGTAACATCAACTCCTCATTGCGTGTAAAATAAAATACACCCCGAAAATCAGCAGCATCTGCAGAAGGTGACTTCCAAAGGCAACCTGTGTGTCTGGCTCCCAGTCCCGTGACGGCCAGGGCTTGGTGCTCTTGGCTCTGGTTTATTTTTGTGAGGAAGCTGGCAAGCCAGGGCTGCATTGCCATCCAGCTGGACCCGCAGGCAGGGATGTGTGCCGGGGGCCAGCTGCATGTCCTGTGGGACCCCCAGTGCTGCGTGTGGAGGAGCAGGGGGGACTCAGATTATCGGGGCGTTTGGGGAGCAATGAGAGGAGCAGCGCAGGCAGGGAGGTTAGCAGATACTGTCACAGAAGCTGGAAAAAAGGTTAAAGAGAATATTTTCTGAGCTGATTTGTCAAGCAGGGACTGCAGAAAATAATCAGGAAAATCAAGATGCTGAGATGATGGTGATAACAGCGGTTCCTGCATGATTAAAGTGACGGCTTTGGCATGGTAATTTTTACCCAATTTCTGGTTGGAGTGGCAGGGCCGGGAGGAAACACAAGTTCAATGCTACAGGACCAGCGGGCTAACCACTGCCCCGAGCACACAGTCCGTGGCCAAAGGGCAGCCTGGCAGCCCATGGCCCCATGCTTTGCCTTTGCTCCCCATCCCTGCCCAAACCGCATCTCCTGTCGTCCCAGAGATGTGGGGTGGGAGAGCCACCAGGGTTTGCTTGTCGATATTAATGACCAAGGGGCCAGCGGGGAGATGCGTGGCCAGCCTTTGCCAACGGAGATGCTGGATCTCCTACAGAAAGAGGTTGGCGTGGGGCAGGCATGGATGGGTCCAAGCTCCTTGAGTGTTCCTAAACAAGTGTGCTAGCCCAGCACTGGTGGTGCGTACGTGGCCGTGGGAGCCCCAGGGACCTGCTGGAGATGCTCAGGTGGCCTTGGGGCTGTCCACCCCTTCACTGCCCTTGCATGGGAGTGACACCAGCTGCCAGTCCCGCTGGCAGGAGCCCTTGCTCTTCCTTTGGAAATGACCTACATTTCCAGAAAAAATGGCAAACTAGCATAGAGAGTGTTGAGCTTTAGTGGGCAGCAGCAGGTCATAAGAAATACCACCTGGAGCTCAGCCACATCAGTTATTTTGGGAGTAGGACTTCTGCCCAGTCCCTTTTTACCTCAGGATCTTAATTATTGATTACAAATTCATCAGCTGAAAAGATGGCTTTAATTGCTGTAATATGTACCCAATTTGGAGTTCATTATCACCCAGAATTGTTTTCCTTCCCCTGCTAATTGATACCAAATGGGATGCTGAGGAAGGTGGGCACCGGGTGTCACTCCAGTTTTCATGATTACCTCACTCCTGTTTAATTGTTTGTTTATTTGTGGAGGTGTTAAGCACTGCTAGAAGTTTATATGTGCTCCTTTGCTAACAGCGTCCTCAGCTGAACCTCCAAATGGATTTGTCTGAGGAAGGGAGAGCTTGAAGCGTCTGTTGGATCTCTGCTACATTTTGGCTTGGCTGAAGTCTGCTGGAAGACAGGGCTAAATCTTGGGCTCCCCCTTCATATCTTGGCCTATTTCACTGCAATATGGGGTGGGATTTCTCCAGGTCCTGGTGTAACCTTGGCTGAAAGTCCAGCAGTGGAGGAAAATCGGATTTCCAGCCAGGGAGTGAAGTGCGCAGTGCTGCCAGGCAGGAGACGCACCCCTGGCATCACCTCCATGGGACGGCAGTGGGTGATGCTGGCGGCCGCGGCAGCTTTGCCGTGGGGTTTGAAGCTCCTGACACGTGTTCCTCCCAGCATCGTGGGGAAATCTCAGCCTGAAATGTTTTCCAACAGTGCAGAGCGTGGCAGTGCTTTTCCCGGGGAGCAGCAGCATGGACCAGATGTTTCTCAGGGTAATTGAAAATTCCATTTTATCAGAAAGCGTTTGCTGTCAAAAAGTTTTATCTTTACTTCAACAAAGAGGTTGATTAGATCCCTCAGGACCTGAATTAGCATCTTTGAGGCTAGATACTCTGTTTTGTGATTCAGGTAGTTACTCCTCCCTTGGTTTTGCTCATACTGGGACCTTTTTTTTTTTTTTAAATCCCTTTACCCTCTTCCAAACATAGTGTTTGTGCAGGTTTGGCATGTTTCCTTTGTGTGGATGTATACAGGCACCTAGATCTGCTTAAATGTTTTCTATTACCTTTTTCACCTTGCCTTGAGCCAGAGCCATACTTGTACTCTGTAAGTCATAGGAGCTCTTGCCAGCACAGAAATCAGAAAAGAACTGTTTCAAATATGTATTTTTAATGTTAGAAGCAATAGATTTCAAACTTATCTTAATTCCCAGCGCTGGCCAGTGTTTTTACCATCAGTTGTAGAAGGAAACTCGTTGGCCTAATAAAGCAGTGATTCACTATTTAAGATAAAAACAGAATCCAAAAGAAAATACAAAAATGATAAACACATGCTAGTCATAAAAAAGCCAGTGTTAGAAATAGTCACCACAGCCCATGAAATAGTGAAATAAAGCTTTAAAATCAAAGTGAGAGGGTTTTTAAGCAATGTCAGTAATGTGTCTCTACAGAGAATTGCTTCTAAAAGCATCAGTTCCATTTTTCTGGTGCCAGATCAGCAGTTTTTTTTGAAATGTCATCTGGAAAGACCTGATCTTGCATACGTTTCCACATTTGAGTAACTTTGCTCACATAGGTGGTTTAATTGTGTCTGAGTCCCATAAACTCCAGCAAGATGAAGAGTACTTTGAATAGAAATGAGTTATATTTAAATGCTTACATTAAGTCTCCTTTATGCTATCACAGAGTATAGAAATAGGCTTGGATGTAAAGGAGAGCCGGGAACGTGATATTCACCGAAACTTTTCTTGCTGGTTGCATCCCAAATTATTCAGATACATTGTCATTTAGGGGATCAGGTTTTATCTAGAATATTCCAATTGGTTCTTATGCTCATCTCCATAGTATCTGGGTGCATTTCAGTCATGACTTGAGAACATGACTAATGGTATTAACTGGAGGCAAACACAGGTATTAGAAGCTGTTGATTTTTTAAGCTGATTTCCAGCAGTCGTTCCACCTGCAGCTCCCTTTTACTCTGCAGAAAAGCCTTTCTGTAGAGCTGTATGTAGACGAAGACCTAAGTGACATAT
Organism: Pterocles gutturalis; assembly: GCF_000699245.1. NCBI lineage: Eukaryota > Metazoa > Chordata > Aves > Pterocliformes > Pteroclidae > Pterocles > Pterocles gutturalis. Next base: position 22,668 of record NW_010099981.1, on the reverse strand, counting down.
TCTAGGGCTTTGGAGGCTGAAAATATAGCTGCATTTCTCTGGAAGTTTCTACAAATTAATAAAAATACCTACTTCCTTGTGTTCATATATGCAGCACAAGACATAAAGTGTAACATTCATCTGTGAGTGACAGCTCATCCCTTAAGATGGATAAACGCTGTAAGCTTTCTTTACAGGGCAATGTCAATTATTACAGCTCTTCTGATTTCTGTATTATTGCACGGATCTCACAGTAAAGCAGCGCAGTGGTGCTCCTGCAGTGTCCAGCCTGGAGGGAGCAGTCAGCTTCTCACAGCGCTTTGGAACCCCCAAGGTGGGTTTTTATGATGAGAGGGTAAGCTGGGCTTTGGGAAGAGGAGTTGATTGTCGTATCATTCCTACACTTTTAAATGATTCCCTTTTGAGCATCTACATCAGCTTGCAGATGGCTGTGTGGTGGTTACTGATGCTTTTGAACACGTTCTCTCCATCTTCCCCAAGTGCCAGCTCCTGCTGACGCCCAACCAGGCTCGTAGGGGGACCTAACATCTTTTATTAGACTTGTGAATGTAACTGGGGAAAAAAGCTGCCAAGCGCTCAGACTAACAAGTCTTTCTTCAGGATGACCCTTATCACTACATGGTGCTTAGCTCCATCTTCTGTGGCCAATCTGGACAGGCAGGGTTGGGTCAAGCTGCCTGGCTGATGGGCTCAGCGTCCTTCACCACCACATTGTGTTGCAGCAGAGCAGGGCAGTGGTCACTCCAGGAGCTTTAATCCACACATGGACAGTCTGGCCAGCACAGACAGATCCCTTGTGTTGCTTCTTCCTTAGGTTCATAGCTCTGTAGCGTTCATAGAATCATAGAACGCTTTGGGTTGGAAGGGACCTTGAAGACCATCTAGTTCCAGCCCCCCTGCCATGGGCAGGGACACCTCCCACTAGCCCAGGTTGCTCAAAGCCTCATCCAGCCTGGCCTTGAACCCCTCCAGGGATGGGGCATCCACAGCTTCTCTGGGCAGCCTGGGCCACTGCCTCACTACCCTCATAGTGAAGAATTTCTTCCTAATATCTTATCTAAATCTACCATCTTTCAGCTTAAAACCATTACCCCTCATCCTGTTGCTACACTGCCTGATAAGAGTCCCTCCCCATCTCTCCTGGAGCCCCCTTTCTGCACTGGAAGCTGCTCTAAGGTCTCCCTGGACCCTTCTCTTCTCCAGGCTGAACAACCCCAACTCTCTCAGCCTGTCCTCGTACGGGAGGTGCTCCAGCTCTCTGACCAGCTTTATGGTCCTCCTCTGGACTCGCTCCAACAGGTCCATGTCCTTCCTGTGCTGAGGACCCCAGAGCTGGATGCAGCCCTGCAGGTGGGGTCTCACGAGAGCAGAGTGGAGGGGGAGAATCACCTCCCTCGACCTGCTGGTCACGCTTCTTGTGACGCAGCCCAGGACAGGGTTGGCTTTCTGGGCTGCAAGCACACATTGTCAGGTCACGTTGAGCTTCTCATCTACCAGCACCCCCAAGTCCTTCTCCTCAGGGCTGCTCTCCATCCATTCTCCACCCAGCCCTTGCATTGAGCACAGCTTGGAGAAGTCCTTGCTGGAAGCTGCTGTTGGGGCAGGGGTGACACTGAAGTCATCTCCATAGCAATAGAGGCACACTGATCCCCTTCTGCAGGAGCAGAACTAAATAACAAACAGATGCGGAACCTGCTTTGTTTGCGTAAGAAGCATTATCATATATCCCACGTTCCTGGCACCCTTTCTTCAGTTTTCAGGTTCCTTCCATCAAAGATAATTCTTGCAACGCCTCCATCACTGAAGTTCCTCAGCCCAGGGTCACAGGAATTATGACCTTGAGATCCTCAAGTCCTTTCCATCTAAGCACAGCAAGCACTCACCAGATGTGAATATTTTGGCAACTTTGAGAGGAAAATTAAAACTTGGATCCGTGCCCCGTTGTGTAGATTTGAAATGGATGAATGATCGACCCAGAAAGTTGGAGGGTTCCTGGTTGGTTTATTGTACTTTTTAATGAGATTTTGTCAAATTTCGTTATTGCTTACCCATATTTTTGCTGGGTGACTGGAGAGCAATGTATTGGAGATTTGAAGAAGTGATATTTCTGATTAGATAGTTTCAGTTTCCATTTGTGCTTGCTTTTGTGAACTGCTCCTAAACTCCAGCCCAAGCAGAAGGTTCGCAGAGAAGATCTTTGTCAGGGTTCAGCTGAAGGACGGGGCGGTGCTAACCCTGGCTCTCCCAAAGCATCCTTTTCCGAAACACCACACAATACTGGGTTTTTCAAATATTTCTAAGATAAATAAACAGTTTAGTCAAGCTTGCAGCTTCCTTTTCCCTTATAAACAAGCCAAAAAAAGGCTCATATGAGCTGTTTTTTTTTTTCTTCTGCCAGTAACATCTAAGGAAACCATTAACACTTTCTGTCTCCCAGCAGTTAAGACTAGCAAAATGGTCAAGGTAATGGCCATCATATTTAACAGTAGGGAAGGTATATGAATAAAACCTAACCTTCTGCTAACACAGCAAGCCAGCACTTCCCAATCTCCTCCTGTAATCGATCTACATCGTTAATGACTCTGAAAACAGACTGAACTGCTGGGGCAGGCACTGGGAAACTTGCATTACAAACTAACCATCTCATATTAACCTTTCAGTGTTTCGTTCACAGCACTAATTAGAGCCAAATAAAACTAGTGTTTGTGAAACTCTGAAGTTAAAATACAATTTTCAGAGGAAATATGGTAAACTCCAGAGCTCCTGTTTGCTTGGCCTTTCTTTTTAATTATGATGGAGGATGGCTGTTACTTGCTTAACAGAGGCTTACATGATTAATGCCGCAATGTTACTGTAATTAAAACGGCAAAAAAGATGTGATTGGAGCCTGTATAATTTACAGGCGTCTCCGTATTCTGATGGCAGAGCAGCTCTAAGTGTTGCAGAGAGGAATCATAAAAATTTATTCTAATTAAAATTGCCAGATTGACTAAACAACAGGTGACTTATGTAACTTGAGCGACTTGCACTTGGGGTGAGAAATCATCTGAAATCAGTGAATTATACAAAGCTGTCTATTATTCTACTAAATGGGAAAGTGTGTGCTTACCATGGCAACCTGCATCAATTTTGCAGCCGCTGGAAAATACAGAGCCCTTTATTAAAGGAATAATGACCGCAAACAGCGTGCCGACCCTGGGCTCTGCAGGCATGGTGCGTGTGGCACGGTAAGTTTCAGAGCAGCCTTCTGGGCACGGATGGTTGCCATTGGGTTCAATCCTGTCCTGCCTTATCGAAACGGGCACCCAGCAGCTCCGGGGTGATTTGGGTACAGCGCTGGACTGGCAGCTCCCAGGGGGTGGCACAAGTTAGGTGCCTGGTTTTTTCCCCCCAAAAAAGTGGTGCAATTAATTTTGTAAGTGCAATAAAGATAAATCATTTGGACCTTTCTTAATTGCGCTTGCACACTGCTGAGAGCTGTTGGGCAGGGGACTGCATCTCCCCTGGGTGCTGGGGAAGGGGCCCACCCATCTCCGAAATATGGTGTGTATGGGTGAGTGTCTGAACTGCTCCGGCTTCAGCAGATAACTGCTGAAGGGAGACATACCACTGGGTTTGTATGTAGGTTGTTTTACTAAATGATCTATGTAATAATATATAAGTCAAAACTCTCTAATAATTGGCACCAAACAGCAAAAGAGAACTTGCAGCTTTTATCTGTCTTAAGGGAAGTGCTGCCACTCAAAACTCGCGAGCGCTATATTTTATTTCTCATACAGCATACATGAATGTAAGAGAAGGAGATTTTTTAAATGGGTCACCGAATTATTAAGAAGTTTGGCAGCCTTTCCTCAGGGCAGACAGGCAGGTATGCAGCGGAGCGGGCAGGGCTGTACCGGGCTCCGGATGGGTTTGCATTGCCTTTGCTCAGTGATTTCCCTTTCCATCCTGCGTTTAACCCCTGTGTCTGTTTGGAAAATATGTTCCTTAGAGCAAGTATATTATAGATATATGCTAGCCACAATGTGTGTAATCACAGTAAGCATAATGTGGCACTATTTTTGCTGAGTATCTCTAATACTAATGATCAGCTTCCCCACTCGCAGCATCAGTGTTTTTATTTTTCAGCAGAAACCCTTTTTCGTTGCATTTTCCTGATCGTATTTTCACCCTTTTCCAAGTGTGGAGAATGACTTGCTTTGTAACCAGCTTCATTAGCTCCTCGCATGTTGTGTTTCATTACTGATATCCAGGGCTGGCTGCGGGTGACAGCACATGGCAGCGGGTGACCGGCGGTCACCGCTGTGTCACTTCACCTTTGGGCAGTGACAGTCACACTCGGGGCAGAGAAGCGGAGTCAGGTCGGGGTGGGCTGGGCTCTAGGTCTGGGTGCAGTAAATAGGAGGACATCTGGATATGCGGAATGACTAACTGTAGTGAAAGCGGAGCTTTATCCTGATGAAATCCTGGGTTAACGTCAGGCCCTGTGGGAAAAGGAGAAAATTGAACCAAAAAGGAAAAAAAAAAAAGATGAAAAACTCCCTCTCTGAATTGAAGCAATAGGAAATGAAAATTGCTGAGATACACTGTCATGTGGGTAGTGGTGCTACCAACCTTGTGCTGCAGTAATTACCTCTATGCATGCAATTTGTGCTCGGCTACAACTGATTTCCCACATCATCCGGTGCCCAGGCTATATTCAATCAGTCCCAGCTGGAGAAAACTCTCTTGGATCATTTGGTGAGATTTCACCACAGATGCTACCTTGCCTCTTACGGAAGCACTCAAGAGCTGTACGCCGCAAAACCGCCCCGGCACACGGCTGGAGGGGTGGGGACGGTCACAGGAGGGTCCCTGTGGCCGGGGGGGCTGGCTGCAGGCCAGGGGGTGCCAGGTCCTGCTGGGGCTTCAAGGCGAGGAGCTTCTGGCCCTTTCGAGGGAGAAGCCTTTGCTCCGCTGGGTCCGTGCTGGAGAGGGTAGGTTTTGTGGTTGTTCTTGGTCTGTTTTATGTGAAAAACGACAGGGCAAAAAGCGTTGGCTGGAAATTTTTGCAGAATCCCCAGGAAGGTGGGTGTCTGCATCACTTGCAAACCAAAATAGGTCGGACACTTGATTTCCTCTGACTGCTTTGGAAGTGTCGGCTTCATTAAAGAGACGAGGTGGAAGAGTGACTGGTGTGAGTACAGCAGCCGGTGCTGCCTCGTGTGCTTGGGCACGTTCTGCAGCAGGTGGTTTAGCGGGCAGACCGCTCCTGATCCAGGCGAGGAGCCTCCGGATTTGCCCTCTGAGAGGAACGGCTTTCTCGGTTCAACTGACTGTGCTTCTGGATTTGATACAGCTCAGCGAGAAGTTCCGAAGGGGCAGCTCCCCTTTGGGAGGAGGAATTTGTCTGGAAACCTGAAGTCAAAACCATGCAGCAATAATTCGGGAAAGGCTGGAGAGCCAGAAGAGGTTTTGGGAGCAGTAGGCGCATTAGCGGAGGGTGTAAATCCCTGTGGGGAGGGTCTGGCACACCCAGCTGGGTCCCTGGGGGGGCACTATGTATGTGCTGGACTTTCATTGGGTTTTCACTCCCAGCTGAGTTATCTGTACTGCTGACATTGCTGCTCACCAGCACGTTTCAGTGGGAGCCGTGTCTTCGCGATGCTCCACTCTGCCTGGCTGCCGGCCACCCTGCCGTGCTCACCCCATCGCTTCCACCTCCTGCCTCTGTTCTGACCGGCGGTGCTTTCCCAGCCACTCTCTGGTCAGTTTTGGTTCCTCAGTTGCATTGATTTCCAGACCTTTCCTCTGCAATACAGCTTTTCTCGGTGGCAGTCTATGAAGCACAGAATAGCTCAGCAGACTGAATTATTCAGGCAAATTGAATGGGTTTGGCTTGTCCCAAACTTTTGTTTCCGTTCAGTGCTGTCAGGAGAAGAGGTATCTGTGATGCTTGTCTCCAACTCCTTCAAGTGCCAGAGAGACACAAACAGCTCAAGTATAACCCATGTTTTATCTCGTTCGTCACTTATTTCTACCTTCAGCCTTGCCCTTGTGTGCCTCTTATAAAATGTTTATCTTGTGTCTCGGGTTACTCCCTCTGGTACGCTGCTGGGCTCTGGGAAGCTTCATCTTGTGGTGGAAACGCCCTTGTAAAATCCAGAGAAAATTCAGCCACGTGTCCTTTTGTGGAAGCATAGTCACTCATGCAAATATTTTGACCTATTAGTCATGACTGTAGGATCCAGGAACCTCACATTAATGAAGACAAGTAATTAAAATGAACAATTCCACCTGCAGTTCCCTCATTGCCTTACCCCTGCTTTGCCAGTCTTCCTCCATTGTTATTGGGTAGATATGTCCAATTAATTCACTATAAAAATCCACACGTGCCCTTCACTGAGCAGACGTGCCTTCCAGGGACCACCGAGCTGTGGCAGAGGGTCGGAGAGGGGACGCTTTGTCAATGCAAACAGTCACCTTGCTTTCTGGACACTGTTCTGCATCAGGAGCTGCTGGGTGTAGCTGAAGGCATTGTCTTTCCTTCTCCAGACGCGTGTCTGGAGATTTAGGACTCGACTCAAAGCCTGTTGAACCCGGCAGGACTCTTTCAGCTGAGACCATTGGGCTTGAAATAGGACCCAGGAGAGGTGGCATCCTCAGGGGACGTGCTCTGGACTTTGCTTGAGACATTGGTCATCTCAGCCTGTGTTCAGGAGTGAACTCAGGGGAAAATATCAGCAGCTAAGCACCTCTCTGATTCGGCGAATAAGGCACAGCCGCTGCTGGAGGGTGGAGGTTTGCCTCGGAAAATTCTAGTTGCAAATGAGACGCGTGATTTTAGGAATTAGAATAATTACCCCCTGGAACAGGTTCCCAAGGGAGGTGATATATTCTGTATCGCTTAGAGTCTTTAAATCACATTTGCATGTTTTTCCTAAAAGCATGCCTTGTCACTCAAAGTGAAGGGCTATGCTGGAGAAGCACGGTGTGGCAAAGCTGAGCATCTCGTGGTTTGCGAGGGAGCTGAGCAGGGAGTTGCTGTGGTCCCATGCGGATTAAGCTCCGCAGATCCGTAGAGCAGTGGGTTTTGGCACGTCCTCGAGGAGAAGAGCTCGTGACCGTCCCCTCGGCCGGCGCTGGCTGCTGCGCAGGAATGTGCAGAATTGAGCAAGTAACCGCGCTGGTGCTGGGGATGATTCAGGGTGAACTCCCCCAGCCGAAATCTGCCTTCCTTTTCCAAACACACACAGTCCCTTCCTCGCTGAATCAGATGTCCCCGGGGGCTGAGCAATCCTGGCTGTATCAGTGTTTCCAGGACCTTCCCTCCCACCGCTCCCTAAATGATGAGAGTGTTTTTGAAGCCCTCATTTCCTGGACTTTCCCTTTTATCTCTCCAAACGGCAAGTAAACGAGCAGCCGTTTAGTTTTTAGTTACTGCTTCTGCACCTGGTGAGCTATCAGAGGCTGTTGACGATGACTTTTCTCTTTTCTGTGCTCCTGCCTGCAGGATTTGGGGAGATAATTCATTTGGTCCTGGTGCTTTGTCAACTTTCAGCAGTTGTAATTGCCTAATGATCAGTGCTGATGCTGTTGTTAAGCCTGTTAAAACTTTGTTTTTTCCAGGCTGTGGCTGTCTCATCACGTTGTGCCTGCTGTGGCGGCTGGGGCTGCCTTTGATCCTCCAAACCCGTCCTGGGCTTTGGCTGCTGCTTCCCACCCCACCTCTGCTGCTGCCAGCACTGGCCCAGGGGGCTGGATGCTAGCAAACCATTCCCCGGGGGTACCAATAACTGGAAAATAGCCCCACGGAGAGCCAGATGCTTGCCAGGGTGAATCTCCTCTCACATGCCCCGATGCCCGTGCTGGCCCTGGGAGCCTGGTGCTGGGTGGCGAAGGTGGTCCATCGCCCTGAGCCCTTGCGAGGCGTTGAGAGATGCTCTCTGGAGGAGGCTGTCACAGGTAAGGTGTTGCTGTTCAGCAACCTTTGTGCTGTTTTTGTTCTCCCATCTCTAGGGTGCCTTTTCCACCTTGGTTATAATTTTTTTAGAGCTCTAATTGTCCACATTTTGTGTTATCGCCTTCTTTGCTATGCATCCAAGGTGCCCAACTGGCTGGTGCTGCCTCTCGAAGCTCCCGTTGCTCATCCTCTCCCCTTCCATGGCTGTTTCTTACTTAATGGCACACAGTGAACGTTAGTGCATTACCATCCCTTTTCCAAGAACAGTCTCCATCCACTCTTCTCTCGTCCCCCAGTGCCTCATCCAATTTAATTAATTATACTTAGTATATTACGCATCCTGTCAAAGTTTTTCCTTTCCGAGGTTTAATGGTTTTTTAATTCTAATGCATGCTGCATGTGTAAGTGTTTTAGAAATGAGGCGAGCGTGCGGTGGCAAAGAGGCAGTGTTACATCTGCATGCCACAGACAGCCGGGGTGGATCCCTGTAGAGAGGCTCCAGCAGAATTATTTCAGGACCGCATCGCCTGCCTTCCTGTTGCATCCCCCTTCTTGTGCTCGAGGGGGAAATCAGTCTGATTTCCCACCGCAGAGGGACACGTTTGGGTTAAACCTGCCCACTTATGGTGCATCTCCTGCTCCCGCCGCAGAAAGCGGGCGCCTGGCCGGCGGCTCAGCCCTGGCCCCAGCCGCATCTTCGTGGCTGCTGCAACCCTGTGGTGAACTCCAGCGTAATGAACTTGACTCTTCTCCTCGCGCTAACTCTGTCTGAAAGCACCAAATTACATCGGTCATTTTGGCGTTGCTTTATCCCTTTGAAGAAAGGCTGTGTTAAGGATGCGGTGGGGACTAGAGTAATCAGGTAATGCTGTCTGGGGCTGGCACCTATCACTCTTTATTTCCCAGTGACGGTTAAAAGGTTTGGTCAGAGAAGTGGTTCAGGAGGAATGACTTTGTGGGGTATGATACCTACTAGCTTTGGGTATTTCCAGATAAAACCTGCTCAGGCTAAGAGGGTTGTGGGTTGGTGGGTTGTTTTTTTTCTTGCCTGTCAGTATTGCAAAGTGCTTAGGTTTTGAAAATCCAGCTGGGGTCTGTCTGTCTGTCACACCATCACCGGGAGTAACGATGCTGTGGTGCAATTCAGCTGACAGCCCTGTGAACCGGGGCCAGGAGCCAACACAAGCCGGCCTGACCTCAGGGCAGCGCTGCAGAAACGTGCCTCGGAGAGATCAGAAATCATCGGAGGCTGCGCGGGCAGAGGTTGGGGCAGGAACTGGAGCAGCCGCCTTGGGGAGCAGGACCCTCCTGTCCCCAGCCTTGGAGCCACAGGATGGGAGCGCGTGGTAGGACCCCGGGGTGGCATGCAGACCCCCCCCATTGGACTTGGCATCAGTGCCCATGGGTTGGCATCGGCTTGGCCAGGAGGGCTGGAGCCGTGGAGCTGACTTGCTCTCCTTGCGGTACTTACACCAGTCATGGAAACACGGTTATTTTCCATTCCCATGGCTCAGCTGTTTCCCCGTGGCTCTTCAGTTTACAGCCACAGACAAACTCGAAGGCTCGTTCTCCATCTTGCCCCACAGCTGTAGGGCTGACAGGATGGAATGGAATGGGACGGGATGGGAACCTACCTGCCTTGCTGCAAGTTGAGCTTGTCCATGGCTTGCAGGTGATGTAGTTTTGCTAGGCTTATAATGAGGTTTTAGATTTGACTCTTGACTTTATGGTAATTTTATGTCTATATTTATGGACTATGATCACTCTCCTAGTTAATGAAGGTAGATTTATTGCCAGAATGACGTTTCTGCTGAGTTAAATGGGCCAGATTCCCAGGCTTTGGCAATGCCGTGATCTCCTCTGGTGGCCATGGGGCCAGTCTAACCCCTGGCTAGTGTTCCCCTTGTATCTCTGTTATCGCTTGTCGGCATGGAGCTGGAGCCTCACTGGAGCCCTCCGCGTAGATCCATGGCCAGGGCAGGGAGGGACAGGAGTGTCCTTGTGTCACAGTGAGTCCTGGTGTTGGATCAGACCATGGGTGCTGTTGAGTGCTGGACAATGTAGAGCGGCTTTTACAGCTGTGTCCCCATGGCCATCCCAGTTCCCTGTGGGATTATTTGATGCCTCTGCCACGCTGGGCCAGTATCTCATCATGAAACATCCATTTGCTTCAGAGGAGAAGATCCAGCAGCATGGAGAAGCACTGTCTTCATCCAAAAAAGAGTTAAAGTAGAACACCAGGGAGGGGATAATGCTGGGCTCCAGGGTGGAGGAGCGAGAGGTCAAGGACGTGATGAGAGATGGCCAGGAACCAATGCTTTTGGTCTCAAAAAAAAGAAAAAAAGGGAAAAATTCCCTAGCTATCTCTCAACAGTGGGGAACGCCCCATCGTGCTGGGAAGCCTTCCAGCTCCCTCCGCTCTTCAGAGCTGTGCACTTTTCAAAAGTACAAAGAGCTTCTCACAATGTTTTGCCTTGTGGGTACGTCTATGATTAATTCCGTGCAAGCATTACTGGTGCAATAACAATACTGGAGGTTCTAAAACTGAAAAAGGAAACACATTTGGCTCGTACTTCATACACAATCACTTACACTTAAGCTATTGATAGTTGATTGGGATCTGTAGACTGCTGGGCTGGTGCCACTGGGTTTCTGAGCGCGTTCAATGGCTGGAACAGACAGCGAGGCTGTAGGTTTTGGCAAGATGTAGGTCTCATTAGTCAGGCTGACTGTATCTGACACGAGAGATTCCCATCCACCAAGATGAAGCTCACTTCCCTAGGCTTTGGCTGACGTCCCAACAATATTTACATGAAGGACAACAGAGGATCAGTGTTAGATTAAGGCTCTGAGTTTCCAGTAGGCAGGCAGTTAAATATTCTATTGAAATACTCTTTTGATTATTTAGATAATAATGAAGTTTGTGCATGTCCTTGAGAAATCTGGGGAAAGGCAGTTGTTTTATGCTAAGCATGCAAAGATGTGTTTAATCTTGATAATAGGAGTAAATTATGTATTGGCGTTTATAACCTCAGCTCCTTTATTTCTCACTTGTTGTGTGGAAGCACCAGAAACCTCGCAGGGATGGGAGACCCACGCAGGGTGGGGGCACAGGAGGAGGGGGCAGGCAGGGGTCTCACCCCCATCCCTGTTCCTGCTGGCACCCTGGCCATCTCCATCCCTGGGGGGAGAGGATGAGGATGGGTTGTTCTGCCCTGTCCTGGCCGAGGGAGGTGCCGGGGAAGGCTGCGGTAGCGCATTCGCCAGGAGCCCCCCAAGGGGTGTACATTGGTACGGCTGCGGCGAGGGCAGGGATGCTGCTCCGACAGGCGCTGGTCCAGGAGCTGGCCTGGTACCAGTGGCTGGGAATTGTGTCTTATCTCCCTCAACTGTAATTGCTGCTTTGTTGGATTTTTATCAGAATTGTTGAGTAGCTGTTTTGTGAGCAACGTCTAATTTTGAATGGGGCAGGGTAATAATTCGATTTATTGCTGCCGCTGGAATGTGGCTGCCTGGCTGCACCCACGTTACCCCGACAGAATATGTGAATTTGTCTGTTTCGGGTTTGACAATAGCAGAGAAAAGTAACCTTTGGATTAATTTGCTTTAGCAACTAAAGTCCCATTAAATGGAAGGCAGCTGGTGTCAAAGGCATAAATGGAGACAAAGTTTTGCTCCCAATTGTGGGAAATGTGTTTAAACAGACTAGAAATGCTTCCATCTCTGCAGGGTGTAATATACTCAAATGGTTACATTAACATGAAAAAAATATAAGAAAAGATTGTATTTAGGACAATGCCTCTGTATCCAGCGTTAATGAAATTGAATTCCAGTAATGAAGTCAAAGGGTTGTATTCTGCACTCGTGCAGCAGCGCAGTAACTGCCATTAGCGTTAATGGGAGCTGTGCCTACGAATTACGGAGCCGTATGGTTCGGGATGGAAAAGGTCTATTGGATCCCAGAGTGCTCTCCTCTCCAAGGACCTCATCCTGCATCCCAACATCAGTTAGGATGTTAATGAGCCCTGTATTGAGGCGTGAGTAGCAGTTTTGGAGGTGAAATCCTTGCCACTCAGGGGCCAGCAGGAGCTCTGTGGACCACTTAAGTTCTCAGAAAAGGATTAATTGGCGTTTAAATGGTGTGTTCCGCTGGCCCTCTGAAGAGGAATTAATTTTGTGGTGTGAATGAGGTGGGGATTGGCCCGTGGTCCTGGGTAAAGGGGGCAGCCAGCACTAAACTGCATCCCAGCCCGTAATACCTTCTGGGTCTGGCTCTGGTGTAGCGCATGGAGTGCCCAAACACCAGCTCCTCGTGCTTTGGGTGATCTTCCACCTTCCCACAGTTGTCTTCTCATCCCTAAGGCTTTGATGTGGCTGGGAAGATGTTTTTCGAGGGAAAATCTTTTGCATCAAATCCATCCTTAGCCCTCCAGCGTGCAGCTAGCCAGGCACCCAGATGTGTTGGAGTGTCAGTCTTCATTCATAACACGGGGACCGTTCTGCAGGAGGAAGGGTGTTACTAATGGTAATATAGAGCAGGGGGAGAGGTGTATGGGCCAGTTCCCTGGCTGGTGTAAATCAGTGCGGGTCCTTGGCGCTTCTTGGGACCTGTCCTATCTGCAGCAGCAGGGAGTGAGCCCCAGCATCCCTCCATTGACCATTACAGAAGCGCTGCCCATGAGCTGCCTTCAGCCACGGGTCCTTAGCCGCAATCGTCTGATAAATTAATCTAATTCACATCCCTTGTTTTGTTAAAATAATTCCTTGCAGGCATTTGCTTTGTCCAAGCACTGCTGACCTCCTGTGTCAAGACACACAATCCAGGATTAAAAATACGGTGGTTTTTAGCTTGCATAAATCCCGAACAATGGCGAAAGAGAGGAAAAGAAAGGCTCCTCGTTGCAGTAGAGAGCATTTGTCACTGTCCCTGGTTATTAGTATCCTCTGAGCATTGCGCAAGGGAAGCCACGCCAGGATTACATTTCTGCATAGGCTGGAGGTTTCTTATTAGGAGAGGCGCAGAAGGCTCTGCAAAAGCCCATAGGTCAAAAATATAATACACTGTTCCCCACCTCTTGTTTCCTGATATTATGCTGTTATGGGAGATAAGGGAGAGGTGCAGAGTCTTAATTTACAAGCAAATGATGAACCACGGCTGGGGACTGTTTGTGTTTTGCTCAAGCTTATTACTTGATCTGGAGCGTGGGGCGGTGTATCGCTGCTCCCGGCCGGGATCAGCCGCTGCTGGGGGAGTCAGGGGGAGGTGGGATCCAGCGGTGGGCTGAGGGCGGTGGGATGCTGTGCCACGGCTTGGGGACATGCCTTGCACCTTGTGCTGTACATTCCCCAGAAAATTAAGGTGCTGGAGTTGAAAAGAAACCCTGAAGTAGCTTGCAGAAGAGTGTTAAATAATGCAGTTGCGCAGTGTCCATGAAAGATAGCTAACCATGAGTAAACAGCAACAGCAATGTTTGATCCCTTCATGTTTACTATTTATTCATATTTATTATTCATAAATTCCGTCACAAATGTTAGGCCCGCACCCCAGTGAGACATTTGCATTTTATTTTAAGTTTAATCCCCCCCCGCCCTTACTTTTGTGAACTGAGATTTAATGATTTGCTTTTCCACATCGCTCCTGTGCTGGCTGTCCCTGGCTTTCCTCTTCTTGTTTCAGGAAGAGATTTCTAACATGGAAAAGTGATATTTGAATAGATTCCCCTAAGGCAATCAATTTACTTTTAATTTGTCTGGAACTAAGCTTTTCTTTGTTGCAATGAGAAAGGATTGAAACTGCTGTAAAATTTATTAGCTTCCAGGAAGATTCTGAAATGAATTTTTTAATGATCGTGCTGTTTGCTGTACCCAAGAGCAGTGTCATCATGATTACAGTATAATCATACGGTTGCTGAAGAAACACCGAAATGCAGAGATAAAGGCAGGCTCCTGCATGCGGGTACCCGTGGTACCGACCCAGGTACCGGCATGTGCGCCCCGCACCGGCACGGGGCTGGGGGGCTGCTCAGCACAATGCTCACCCAGGCACCTCCTCCTCCGTGCACATCCCAGCCCGGCTGCAGTTCTTCCAGTCACCCTTTTTTTTTCTTATTTTTCATTTTCAAGCGACTCTTCCGCTCCTTTTCCGTGCTCCCCATGTAATAGCACAAATGAGCTCTACTTACTCACCTCGGCAAAGCCGCTCTGACATGGATTGGATTGAACCGAGCGTCTGTTTGAAAATGGAAACTCCAGGGACTATTGTCATCGCCCAAATTGCACCTTAGATTGTATAACAGCACATGTCGTCTGGCCATTTATCAGGAATATTACATTCCCAGGCACTTGCACCTTGCTACGATTTAACTTTGTCTCTTTGGCCAGCCCTGCGATTCCGCTGGAGATAATTCAATCGCGGTGAGAGCTGAACGGGCGCCCTGCACGCTGTGCTGCCGCGGGGACGTGGGCTTTGCGTGGGAGACTGAAAGCACTCCTACACCCTGGACGTTCGTTAATCCTTCCTTTTAACGAGAGATGGCCCCCTGCAGATTTACATTAGATATTGGGAAGAAATATTTTCCTGTGCGGGTGGTGAGGCAGTGGCCCAGGTTGCCCAGAGAAGCTGTGGATGCCCCATCCCTGGAGGGGTTCAAGGCCAGGCTGGATGAGGCTTTGAGCAACCTGGGCTAGTGGGAGGTGTCCCTGCCCATGGCACGGGGCCTGGAGCTAGGTGATCTTTAAGGTCCTTTCCAACCCAAACCATTCTGTGATTCTATGATTCTAGGGGGAGCTGGAGGCTCTGTTGCTGGTGTTCTCTGCCACCTCCTCCTGGGCTCCTCTTGGCTCCCAGCTCTCAGCCATCTATCCCATTTCCCTGCTCGTCTGGCCAAGAGCTTTCCCAGTGGGGTTGGGAAGTGCTGAGGGTCTTGGCTGGACAGGCACCAGGGCACTCGGCCCCAGGAATTAGGGCAGCACCGGTGTTTCATGTCACTTCCCTGCTTCTTGTGTCACTGCCATTGTCCCCGGTTCCTGTTCCACAGCAGTGACATGGACTGTGGCTGTGGATGAGCCATGGGTGGTGTTGTCTCTCCCCCCAGGTTTTTCTGCAGCCGCTGCTTGTTGGCAGCCCGCTGCCAGGCTCAGAGCCCACAGGCAGCGCAGGCAGGGCAGGCAGTGCAGGCAGCACA
>NW_010099981.1:3172-7339 GCF_000699245.1 Pterocles gutturalis | reverse complement strand
CAGGGCAGGCAGTACAGGCAGCACAGGTAGTGCAGGCAATGCAGGCAGTGCAGGCAGCGCAGGCACCACACGCAGGGCAGGCAGCACACAGGGATGGCTGGGGCTCGTTATTAGTTGCCTTTGTGCTGGTCCCCCGAGATGCAAGTAGAGAAGGTTTGAAATCTGCAGCTCAGCATGGGTTTTGCTCTACTTGTTGAGGAGCATATTTATTCCAGGGGTGGCTGTTGGTTTTATTTTATTTCATGTTTGCTATGTGAGAGCTTACATTTAGCAATGACACATTTCTTCTGCCAAGCCTGACTTCAGGATAACCGCTCACCTCTTCATGGCGAGGATGTTTTGCACCTGAGGGGGAAATAATGTTAAAAGTGACCCTGCCCTAAGGTGCTCTGAAATGAGATTCTGGATTTGTGCTGGGTGAAGGCAGAAGGGCTGAAAAATGGACGTAGCTGCTGTGGGACCTGCACACCTCACTTGCCAGACTGCACGGCTGTCCCCATGCATGGCACCTGTCCCCTGCGAGCTGTTCAGCATCCACCCGGACAGCCTGCGTGTGTCACAGATATCCCTGCAGCCTGATGTACAATAGGACTCTCCCCGCGATGTGCTCCGCTTGGTAAAAGCCCAGCCCAGCTCAGAGCAGCTGGCACAGCCCCAGGCCCTGCTGTTCCCATCCCCAGGTCCTTGCCAGCCTGGTGCGTTGGGCTCCTCAGGGTCTCCTGTCCTGGACGAGGTGTTTCCTCCTCCCTTTGCTCCTGCCGGTCCCTGGGTGGTAGTTTCACGGCAGTCCGCTTTGGCTGCTGGCCACTCGTCACGTCGTGCGCGGTGCCGTGGTTATTACCTGGGCTTTGCTCCCTGCATTAAGAACATCTCTGAGCGCAGACAGTAACGGTCGTATCGACTAGGGCAGGTCTAGGGCTATAAAAGAATTTCCTGTTGTCCTTTTTCCGATTGTTAAAGTGGCTAAAAAACCAAGACAGAGCAGTACAATAAAAGAGCCTGTGAGTGTGGATGGGCGTCCCGGGTGCCGTTAGGGCTGGTGAGTCAGAGCAGGCTGCAAAGGGCAGTGCAGCAGCGGTCCCAGCGCCGGTGCTGACCGCTGCTCCTGCCCAGGAGGAGGATGTGAGGTGACAGCCCTGGGATCAGCCCCCGGGGGAAGCCCAGGTCCCGCTGAGCTTGCCATTGGATGTGGGGTAGCAGAGGAGTGGTGTGATGTTGGTGTGTATCAACAGGGCGTGCTCCTGGCGTGAAAATGGTATTTTATGTCAAGTAGAGGGTTGAGGAGGTGATGGGTAGGGAGCTGAAGATCCTCATTCTGACACGGAGAAGTGGCTGCTGCTCAGGGCTCTGTGCTGGTCCCTGGGTTTGCTGCCAGCTCCAGGCTGCTCTGGGGAGCCCAGGGTTGTCCCCGATAGCAGGATGGTTTCTGGCTGCAGGACATGTTCTCTGCAGACCAAAGCTGAGACGTGTAGTGAGGCAGGAGCAAGGAGGCACGATGTGCTGTGGAGCTACTCGTTGTCTTCAGGTCTGTGGGCAGGCAGTGACTCCTGTCCCTCTGCCTGTCAGCCTGGCATCCTTCGTACTTGTTATATTTCCTTCATAAAATAAAAGATTGAAACGGTATAATTTAGTGTAATGCTTCTCATCTCTTCTCCTGCCTGCATTTCAGCTGCCGCTGGCGCGACTCGCAGACAAGCATCTTGGTGTCCAAAGTAGATAATCTCCCCAGTAGACAGGCACCATGCCAGCGGTCTTTAATAAAACCGCTCGTAAAGCACAGGTCCCTTTCTAGGGCTTGAGGAATATTCACTTGCAGTGCAGTAATCGGTGAAGCCCTTCATTTGTTTTTAACTGTAAAACGTGAAAGCTTGGAATAAATGAGTCAAGGCAAACCTGCCTGTGCTCCATCCAGATTGTGGTTCACCTCGGATGTGGTGGTCCCATGGATTTGGGTCTGAGCTGTGATGCTGGGTGAGGAAGGTGAGGAGCAGCAGCTCCCCCCATTCCCTCCCGCGCTGGACCAGCCAGCCTAGCGCCTGCCCGGATCCAACCTTTCATATTTGTGGAGAGGCTGAAGTGATGTGTGCTCCAGCAACGCGCCCAAGGTCACACAGCACAATAAATCAGTGTCTCATCAGGGATGAGAACCCAAGATATTTCTGGAGCCCCTCCAGCCATCACCAAGTCCTCTGCTATCACAGCCAGACTACACAACTTTGTATGCCTGTAGCACCCTTTTGAAGTTAAGCTGTGGATAAATAGGCAGACAGCAACACGTTCTGGGCAATTTTTCTTCTTTTTTTTATTTTTTTTTTTTATTTTGCTCAAGTACTTGAAAGTAACAGAATCAAAGCATAAGAGCATGGGCTTTTAGATCTTGGTGCAGGTTGTTCTGCATGTAAGGCTCAGAGCATCCTTCTCTCCAACTGCTGCCGAAGCCCAGACCTCCTACATGGCCACCCGGCGCTGTGCTCCGCACCACCGGGTAGCTGCTCTGATATAGAGAAAAAGCTAATGGCTTACCCATAGATTTTTCAATTAATTGGCTGCTTTTCCTTTAAAAAAAAAAATTCCTTTTTTTTTTTTTTTCCGAGGTCTGCCTTTTACTCGTTTATTCTCTGTAAGTGTTAAGCTGCTCATATTTTGGTGCATTGTGTTATGTGCCAAGAATTTTTATCAGCCGCCCTAGTGCTCGAATGTGGTGGAAATACCAATGTGTCTGAGGAGTGGAGGTTATGCACACAGATGTACAAAGCATCAAAATGAACGGTTTGCAGACGGACGGGAAACAAACCCAGGCTGAGTCTGCACCTTCGCAGACTTCGATCCATCAAACCGGCACCGACCGAGCGCGGTCTCGTACGGGTAATGGCATTATGCTTAACGCTGCTTTGCGTGCAGACAGGTTACCACAGGAAGGAGCTGGGTCTTTGCACAGGGAAAGGTTGTGCTTTATGAGGGCTAGCTGCAATTACAAGTTCTTATTAAACGAAGGAAAATTCATAAGCCGAGACTGAAAAGCAGCTGGGAGCCTGCAGCGTTCAGTGGGAGCCACGGTCGGGTGCTCAGCAAAGGCTGGGGAAGCTGAGACTCCTGGATTTGCTTTCCAGCTTTGCACTTGGCTGAGCCCGGCTGCGTCCGTGGGCCCCAGTTTGTGTGTCTATGATGGGGGGCTGAGGCCGTGCAATACTTTAGGGTCAACCAGCAGCATGGGGATGTGTGTGAGCACTGGGCACAAGGGTTTGCACTCACCTGGGAGCGCTCAGATGTGGGCATGGGCCATCCTTGTAAAGGGTTAAAGCAGCACTCCGTATTTCAGCCCTGTAAAGTGGTGTCAGGACAGCCCCAAGTCAAGGGAAAGGATCTTTATTGCTCTTGTATGAATAGAGCCCCAGTGCTGGGAATGACACATCTAATCTTCAGTGGAGTGGGCAGGCTTGGAGATTTATAAAGCTTCCGTTGTGTGGGAGGTCAGTGGGGATTAAACAAAAAGTTAAAACAGACAGATACACCAAAACGAAAAAGAAAACCCCCTCCTCCCTCCGCTCCCTTCCCTCCTCTGCAAACAGTCAAGCTTAAATGTTACATCAAACCAAGCTTAAAACATGGTGGCTTTTAGCGCTGGTTACTGAACCCAGAAGGTGCTGACCCAGAGCGGCTCAGTGAGACAGACCCGCTGGGATGGATTTGCAGCCATAACCCCTTTCCCCAGTTTGCAGGTCCTGCTGGGATGGATTTGCAGCCATAACCCCTTTCCCCAGGTTTCATGTCAGGTGGCAGCAGATGATGCACAACCTGTTGGAAATTAAACTCCAGTCTTTAGACCAGTAGAGAAATAGCAGTAAAAATCCCTCTTCCCAGCCCTGCCTTAAAAACAATTGCTGTTTGGGGTAGGATAACTGCTGCTCGGGTGGGAGTGATGGGCAGCGCCTGGCTGGGTGGGGGTCCCCCAACCTGGGCAGGTTGGGGGGTTGTGGGGCTCCCCCCCTCACAGTCCCTTGTGTTTTCTCCGTGCAGATCAGAGCGATGGATTTCATTGCAGGGAGGAGTGCCGCATCCTGGGCCACTCGGACAGGTGCTGGATGCCCCGCGGCGCCGTCCCCAGCCGCGCCAAGTCCCCGGAGCGCGGGAGGAACGTTATCGCCCTCTCCATCGAGGCGACGGCCG
>NW_010099981.1:327-2749 GCF_000699245.1 Pterocles gutturalis | reverse complement strand
CGGCACCCGGAGAGAGGAGGAGGAAAGGAAGGTGGAGGAGGAGGAGGATGAGGGACCGCACGACTCCCAGCGCAGATTGTTTTTTATTGCTTACCAATGGTTCACAGATTGCTGTATTTAAGAGCTTTCCCTAAATGTATTGTTTATAAATGAAGCTATTGTTAATGTGACAATCCCACTGGTCTCAACAGGCGGCAGGGGTGTGCAGCCGGAGCAAAGTAGCTGGTGTTTTGCTTTTGCCGGGACGCGGTGGGTGGCGGGGGGTAGCGGTGAGACCCCCCCCAGTCCTCAGGAGCGCTCGGTGTCCCCTCCTCGGAGTTTATATATTTTTATATCTCAAAATGAAGAGAAATTTCCATTCCTGGAAAGAATTGACTGGCAAATTCCTTATTCGGACATCTTCAGTCATCACCCCGGCGGTTTTGTAGTCTAGACAAAATAGCAGCCATTTCTTGTGTGCGACTGTTCCGAATGACGGTCCGGTGAGTTTTAATATTCGCCCAACACGAGGTTGTTTGTATTTTCAGATGTTGCTATTTTGCTATGGACACCCCTGCGTTTATGAATCCTTTTGCTGTCACATGCTTATCTGTACTATAATTGTATTTGATATTGCAAATTACTGTATGTCTAGTGATGGCAAAAGGCTTTCAAGCTTAAAAAAAAATAAGAAAAAAAAAATCACAATCATCTTACTCAAACCTTGGGGAACCTGCAGTTTTCAGACCCAGGGGAGCAAGTGCTTCCTCCAGCCCCCACCGCCGCCCGCAGCCTCCCCTGGCTTTTGCAGGGCAGTGACAGGGCATTACGGGAAGACGTTTTGGGGAAAATTCTGCCTGGATTGCAATTGTCGGATGCACTGTGCTGAATTTTTTCCCTTCTCCATTTCTTTTGCATAATTTCAAGGCAATGCACGGAAAGTTTTTCCAGAAGTTGGTTGGGTTGGTTTTTTTCCAGTTCCCAGATGTAGATATCTAACATCTCTGATCATTTCCGAGTCAAAGTGATGGAATTATTTAAGAGATCTAAATTACCTTCTCAATTAGACTCACACATTTCCACGTCAGCATTTCCCACTCGTGATTATGCCAGGTATGTGTGTGTTTGTATGTCGTCATGGCATGGATTTTAGCCTGTTTTGATTTCTTTCTATCCCTGCATCATAAACAAGTATGGAATGAGCAATAGTGGAGTTAATTTAGGGGCAGACAGGTGATACCTAACAACGCTACTAATTCAATTAATGTGCCTTCTTAATGGAGAAAAAATTAAAGCAATTCATTATTTTTTCTCATAATTAAGGACTTTTTGTGTGGGTACAAATTTACTCATATAAAATTGATTTAAAAATTGAGCTACTTTAATAGCCGTTTTGTAGAAGGGAGAGAGGGAAGGGGTTTCACAGCTCTCGGCTCTCTTGCGGTGATAATTCCTCAGTGAGGTATGAGTAAGGTAGGAGGATTTCAGTTAGTGTATATTATTATAATTAACCCTTCGCCAGACAGATTTTCCTACCCTAAATAATGTTTCCTAGAATTTAAAATTGATTATGGAAGAGAAAATATATAGCTCTTGCCAATGTTTGCTGTACCAGCAAGTTGAAATTAGTGGTTTCTAGAGAAATAGTCTTTCTAGGTCAACATATCATTATAAAATATTTGTTACTTTGATTTATTTAAATTAAAAACCTCAACAAGAAAAGAAGCTCCAGTCATTATTATCTTCAAAATGACATTAAGCTCCAGCCATTTGTTTCTTCAGGGCAAATTGATCCTGCCTGAAGTCATAGCTGGTCCCAGTCAGGTCCGCAGTCAGTCTGTTCTTGCTCAGGCCAGGAATTGGGAAAGAACCAACAAAAAATGGTCCTTTAACAAAATTGGTGATGCTTCCCTCACTGGTGTTGATGACTACCTCATTCAGCTCCCATCCCACGCATTAACGTGACGTCCTGCATCCCTCCAGAAGGTGAACCAGGGGTTTTCCCCCCTCTTCTGGAGTTTGAGCCCATTTTTCAGGGATACGTTATTTCTGTTCCAGCATTGTTTCCTGCCTGCATACTGTTACTGCCGTCATTTATTTGTTGGTTTTCTTTCCCCAAATGTGTGTGTTGTTATAACACAAGCAAAGAAGAAAGGGGCTGTCTTAGGGCTGTTGGAGTAACTGAATTTTCTGTACCTGCTAGGTTGGGTTTATTCTGATGTTTCCTGGTTTTGTCAGCTCTGGGGGGGTTTCTGAAGCTTTTATGTGTTTGCTGAGCGACAGAGCCTGTGATGCCCCGTCTGTCAGATCATCTTGGCTTTGCAGGGCTACAGCCCCATGTCACCCCATCGTCTGCCCCCACCTCTGGCAGGATGGGACCCAGCTCCCCCCATTGCCGGTTGGAGGGGTGGGGAGCCCTTTGCCTGGGCACCCCATCACCATC
>NW_010099981.1:0-297 GCF_000699245.1 Pterocles gutturalis | reverse complement strand
CCATTAACTTCTGCTGAGCGTTGCCCTCTGCCTGCGGAGCTGCCACCACCAGCCCGGCGTTTTGGATGAAAAATAGATGCTAACTGAAAAGGAACTAAAAAAAAAAAAAAAAAGAAACATTTCTCTAATTTCCCCAGAGGAAACGTTCCTTGCCACTCTGAATAAAAGCGCAGCCGAGAAGGAATGTGAAATAATTCTCTATTAAAAGGGGGCATTAAAGAGGTCAGTAAACCCTTATGCCTCCAAGAAAATCGTTTAAACACCAGTTTTCTGGGCTGACCCGGGCTGCAGCCAGGG
>NW_010099980.1:60812-74186 GCF_000699245.1 Pterocles gutturalis | reverse complement strand
CAAAAACATTGGATGATATTTGAGAGAAAACAGACTAGCATTAAAAAAGACCATCGCTTTTATGGTTTGTTTTTTTGGGGGGTGGGGTTAGCTATTTTTCTGTGCTAGTCTTTTTATTTAGCCTATTTAGTCCACCTCCTCTCCTGAGATAGACTATGTGCTAATGAAATATGTAAGATAAATAGACCGGTTTCTTGCATCATGTCAGTTTCGGGTGTGTATATATTTTTTTTTCCTTTATATAACAATACTCTGATGTAATGTGTTTCTGATCTACAAATGCAGACACTTAACAATCCTTTAATTCTTTTTCTGGTCATTTTCTCTCATGCTCAATCTGTTTTTCTCCCGCATTCTCCCTTCTCTTTAGCAAGGTGGCCTTCCACCAAGGACACTTAGTTTTCCAAACCTTCCTGGGAGTTGCTTAGGAGACATTTTTCAGTTCTGCTAGTCTGTCAAGCCTTTGTTAGTGAACAGGGCTGCTCCTCGACTAGCTGATGGTTTCAACACAAACACTGAGGGAATACAGGGCACCCCAAAGGAACGAGATAACCAGCTAGTCACGCATGGCATGGGCAGGCACTGTGCAGGATTTCACTCTTACTGCAGAGCCAGCACTCCTGATGCGAAGGCGCCCTCCCACTTGGCTCCATCTACTTGTGCAGCCTAGTAATCAGTGCACTCAACTGTTCTATCACATGGCATGTTTTATAATGCCCTCCACCCCTTACCCGCTAATCTGAAATTGCCAAAACATTTATGACCCAATTTAGATTTGAAAAATATTAAGAATAAGTCAAGCTTCCAGAGATGAAAAGCTTGTGCTTCGACTGATAGCACAGCTTAGTGGTAGCTAATAATCCTGACTAAACAACACACAACATCACATATATTCTTTTTAGGTCAAATGCTTTTTTATGCTCTTAGGAAACAGAAATCTTACTCCTGCTTCTTCATCTTATTAACACACGCAAACTTTGTATTCAATGCTTTTTTTTTTAAAGCTCATTTGTTTTCATTAAAATGCTGTTTGTGTTGCATGTTCATTAATCCCAAACAGCTGCAGGTTTGCTTTTTTCTCTTTTCCAGCTTCTTGCTCAGGCTTATGCAGCCAATCACCACACAGGATTTTCATACAGTAAATAAATATTCAGGCAGTTTCTCTTTAATTTTCTCATTTACTTTATTTGCCAGAGGAGGCTTCTGTGTCACTGAGCAAAAGGACAGAAAAAGATCTCAAAAATTAAAAGCTACAGAAGAGCTCTGATGAAGAACCTCAGTGGTGGTGACCTGCTACCCACAAATGCAGGCTTGCTATGCCTCTAGAAGCCCGTGTACGATGCTGGCAGCAGGTACATGTGCATCAGGAGACAGACCACCATACAAGGATACCTGAGTCACAGCTGCACAAGCTGCCTCAGGTACTAACCTCAGGGCTATGAAGCACCACCAAGGCAACATGATTAAAACCATGTGGCTGCCTGTGAATGCTGAGCAAAAGCTACTCCAATACTTCTAGATCCCCCCATCAGCCATGTAATTCTAATCATCTTGGTTTTTTAAACATATCTTCCCGTGTTCAAGGCCAGCAAAATGGATGTAATTTCAAAATGCAGATTTTACACAAAAGCTATCAAGCTATTACAATCCAGTATCAATATTCCATAATTTATTAACAAACCAAGTGGATCTCTGCTTTATCTCCATGTTATCCTGCCAGACTCATAACAATGTAAACAGACAAAAATCAGGTGCTAAAATATCCCAAAAATTCCATGAAAAATAGTGTATGCCAATTACTAAAAATGCATCCTAGTTTACTTTAAGAAAAAAAAAGGAAAACAAGATTTACAAAACTGAAAAGTAAGACATGGCAAAAAAGTAGAAATTATTTTTGACAGATACTACAGTTCATGCAAGTTAGGTTGTAGCTGGGCCAGCATTTAGCTGCTGTATAAATCAGCTCCTACCAAAGCTTGACTCAGAGACTATACTCATGTCCTCACTGCAGTGACAGTGCAATCAAATACCTTAAAGAAATCTACTGCCGGTTCAAATTGCCAAGACTCTTTTCACTGTTCAGGCAGAGGCAGATTCATGAAATAGAGAAAACAAAAATCTACAGGGAAATTTTTGTATTTTCTTATTGAAACACAAATCTTGGTTTTATCCTCATTTCCAGTGAAGGAATTTTGTTCCAGGATCTTGTGTCTGATCAACTTAATACAAATTACTTTTTAGAGAACAAAGTAAAGGGAGGGAGGAGAGGCAAAACAAAAGACTGAAAAGCCCTTCTATGGCAGAATCAACATCCATTCTAATTCCGAGCTGAGTAGATCCCAATTAAGTGATAATAAACTCAATAGATTGGATTTATTAGCAACACGCATTTTGTGATACATATGAGGGTAGAGAATTGGACAAAACACAGTGATTAAAAAGACAGAGGTGTTGAGGCATTTTTAAGGAAGAATTTCTAAACTTTGTAAGAAATAAATATTATACGAAATATAAGGTACTAAAATTTCAACCTAATCTGGAATTCTTACGTATGTTAGAAAAATATCGCTAAGAGGAAAGGATAAACCTGGGCGAAATAGCAACTACCAGAAAACCAGAACACAAATAGCTTTTGTCAACATGTTGCCAACAATTTTAAGAGTATACACAGATGAAGTAAAAAGCACCAGTCCTCTTCTTGACATGAAGAATAAGAGGGGAAAATCCTTCATGTAATTAGAAGTGAGACATGCAAGCTGTGAAGAAAACTGTACGAAGGAATAATACAGAGAAAACAGGCTTTTTTTTTTTTTTTTTTGATGAAGGGAATATTAAAACAACAGAAAAGAAGAAAACAAAATACAAACCCAAACCCAACGATAAGCAAGATAAGAACACAGCTCCACTCTGAAACTTATGTCTGTGGGGAGAAAGAGACGCATGAAAGAGAGACCAGGCAAAAAGCTGTGCAAAGATTCTTTAACATACAGGCAAAGAAAGTTTCCGTTTGGAGGACCAGGTTTTTCATACTGTTACTGAATGTAACTGAAATATAGCAAAATATGTAAGTAGGGTTGACAGCGTAAGATCATGGCTTAGTCTCCTTTTAGCAGCTGCAGTGTTCCTACATCCACTCTCATACTGTCTAAGGAAAGCTGTAAAATACTGGAGTCATGCTTCTTCCTCTTCTGGGTGCAAGAATCATGACATTGCTTGGTCTCTTAAACACACAGTATCCTACATTAACAGTTTTGCGTAGCACCAAAACTACTGCTCTTCTATGATTCTGTGAAACACCATGCTGTCCCTTCTCCCGGTTCTCTCAACCCAACTTCAAAAAATCAGAAGCTGGTGGAAATGGAACAAAGAGCCCCAGCATAAGGCTGGGGTAATCTTACAAATACTCTACACACTGCACAGAAGCAGCTGTACCTAAACAGACACTACTGACAAGATGCTCACCCTACTCATCTCTCCGACACAGAAGTAGAGCTGGTCGCAAGACAAGAATACAATTTTCCTTTCAGGCAAACACCGCTGCTGGTTTTCTTTCGTGGTGAGAGAGATGGCAACAGAGGTTGACAAGGCAGAGCTGCCAGGCCCCCACTAACTTGCTATTAGCTGATATCATACTCAAGACCAGGAAATTAAAAGACCTAAGTTCATACCCAGCAGGTTACACATCGCTCTCATGCCGAGCCGTGCCCCAGTTACAAGTCTGATGGTGACAAACTGCCCTGTCATGCGAACATGACTGAACTCTCCCTCCTTGAACTGCTCTGAGCTTCACAGCATCTCCCTCTGCTCCAAGCAGGCAGGAGTTTCATATATCCCAAAGAGAACTTTTTATTTAATATAAAGCCCTCCGTCTTAAAACCAGGCTTGGCATATTGGGGTTGAGTGGCAAGGTTTTGGTGGCGGGGGAGGTTACAGGGGTGGCTTCTGTGAGAAGCTGCTAGAAGCTTCCCCCATGTCTGATACAGCCAATGCCAGCCGGCTCACCGCTGGCTAAAGCTGTGCCCATCAGCAACAGTGGCAGCACCTCTGTGACAACATATTTAAGAAGGTGAAAAAATTGCTGAGCAGCTGGAGAGAGGAGTGAAAATATGTGAGAGAAACAACTCTGCAGACACCAAGGTCAGTGCAGAAGGAGGGGAGGAGGTGCTCCAGGTGTTGGAGCAGAGATGCCCCTGCAGCCTGTGGTGCAGCCCATGTTGAGGCAGCTATGCCCCTACAGCCATGGAGGGTAATGGTGGAGCAGAGATACACCTGCAGCCCCTGGAGGACCCCATGCTGGAGCAGGTGGATGCCCAAAGGAGGCTGTGACTCCATGAGAGGGACTCATGCTGAAGCAGTTAGTGAAGAACTGCAGCCTGTGCCACTCACAACATCCTCCAAAGCAATCAAGCCTTTGAGGTAGCACCTGCTCTCTTGTCTCTTCCTACCTTTGTAATGACTGATAATTTCTGGGAGTGCCATGGCTCCAAGTTCATCTCTCCCTTCCCCAACTTACCTTCCAAGCTGCCCCTAACAAAGGGGAAAGCTTTTGTTGGCAAAAGCAAATGAGAGGTTTTTTCCTATTCCTCAAGGTCGCAAAACAAATAACAAGCTATGTATTCATTTTATCTCCAATGCACAACTATAACTGTAGCTGTGTAAACCCCCGAAGAAACAAATCTGAAAACGGATGATCTTTTAATCTGTAAATAGGACTTCTGCTTTTCTGAGGGAGCAGATCACTCTGCAGGCTGGGCCTCTGAACGTGCTGCTACTTTGTAATATTACTAAAATATTAAGCCATGGCTTAGACATTAATACATAACTGCTCAAGTTTCAACTTTTTTGATTTAAATTTTTGATGCAGAAATATTTCATCATACATTATAGCTAGGATAGAAAGCAATGCCAAGAACAAGAACAAGCAGGTCCTCAGAAAAGGTAGCTGTAAAGCATGTACTGTGACATGTATACACTTGGAGTGCTCAAGTAAGTTTTCTGCTCATGCAAGTAGGTGTACTTGCATGCATAGCCACAATTTATGGAGATCTTCTAAAAAAACTGGCCTAGGAAACTTATCTTTTTAATTTAAGATTTATAGATTACTAAACTTAAAATATACAATTGGCAAGCTAAATTTACAAAGTAAAAATTCAGACTATGCAGAGTATTGACAGACACTATAATGGTACAGGGTTTGAAAAAGTGAAATTTGAAATTGAGCTGTTAAAATGGCATTATGCAGAAAGCCATGAATACCTCTTATACTTTCAGGTGTCAGTTCTGTTATGCTGGCAGTCCCACATTACATTATTACTATATACCCCTGCATGTCCCATTGCCAAGGTTGCCAGATGCAAGGCAAAAGGGCAGGAGCAGAACCATCCTTTTCAGCAGCCACTTACCATCAATCATGTTAAACTGCACCCTCAGCACGCACACTTCACAAAATAATTTCTTGCATGAAACCAGCAGCTTTGGTATGAGCAGGCTTATCCATCAGCTGAGGAAGCAGGATGCCTTGGGGGAAAAACTGGTGCTGAGCACAGAGTAGAGGGCAAGGAACACAGAAAGCAGATTAGGTATGGCTATTAGGTCTGGCCAAAGATGTGTTGAATAATTCATGGTTATCCCAGGAGAGAAAAGGGCACGCACAGGACCCTTTATGGTATTGTTTTCTCTGAGAGCAATACCTGTTTATTTCCAAAGGCAAGCAGTAAGTGCATTTATTGCTCACATGCTATTCTTTGAAGAAAAAGCATCATAAAAGCTTTCCCAAAGGTGGACGTTATTTTATGTTTACTTACTGTATTTCTTTCAGTTTCTGTATGCAAGATTGTTGCAGAAGTTATGAATGCTCAAAATACCCAAATAGGGACATCTGTGTGACCAAATATTTAATGTCAACATAAATGTATTTTCCCCTGCATAACCTGATTTTTTTTTGTATCATTATATTACTAACATAATCTCTAAAAATGAGATAAAAGCTTTTAGCTGTCAATCAAAACCAAAATTACCTGAATGACTGTCATGAAATATGACTCGCCCCTTTCCTTCTTTTGAAAGAGACAGCCTTAAGCTACCATACTTCTGCTTTGAAAATCTCTGTTTTCTTGGCCAATTAGCTTTATTTTTAACGACCTCTAATATTATCGCCCCCTTTTTTTTTTACCCACAGAGTGGAAAACACTGAAATTTTCATTCGATATCAAAAAATGAGTGGTACTGTCTACCTATTTGCTCATACAGAAGGAAAAACTAAAATTCTTCTAAATCCTCCACACATTTCTGTAACCAAGGATTGTAAAAATGTGTGTGCTATTCACAGTCAACAGCATATAGAAAAATTCAATGATTAAAAAAAGCCCATAGAAGCAAATGCAGGCAAGACACAAGTTTCTACCCTAGTGACACCACAACATAATGTCCAGTTAAGTATCAGTTAGTGTCTTCCTCTATCACACCATCCGGTTCCTGCTCCTTCCCCTGCTCACGGCCCCAGCTCTCTGGCAAGACTCTTGTACATAGCACTTACTAATTTCATCCCTTTAGGAGCCTCCTGCATCCGTTAGAGCAGCTGTTTTCCTTCACAACCCTACCCAGCCGAGTTCGTCTTGGCAATTGCTCAGCTAAAGAAAGTGCTCTGGACAATGACCTCCTTCACCAGGATGAACATTTAAAGATGTCATAAGAGAGAAAATCAGAAGAATTGTTTTGGCAAAACAGCCCAACTCAGGTAACTGTCTATAAATAGAGTGGATGTGAAATTGTGCACCTAACTAACTACCTAACTACCCTAAGAATTGGAAAATATTAAGCGCTCTGCATAAGGTCAGATTCCATACTCTTAACGTGGACAAATGCACAGAGCAGTCACTGCAACAGTGAAAATGTGATATAATGAAAGAGACTATCAAGACTGAATCTCATTTTGTTGTTTCCTTATACCCTTCTACTTGCCTGTACTTACTTGTCTGTCTTACCACTTGATTGCATGTGCTTCAGGGCAAGGACTCACTAAATGTACAGTATTTTGGACCACAAAGCCTGCAAATCTCACAGTAAAGCAAAATATTAACAATAACACCAAAAGCAAGTACGATCTTTGCAAAAACTGACTGCCACTACGCTTATTTTTAGAAAGTAGATTTATTGCTCTTTTTTCTCCAACACAGAATTAAACACTACAAATTGGATTGCCACTGAATATCTGGATTGTCATTAGTTATTCAGACCAGATAATTTGTGATGTAAGTCTTTTGCTAGTGACAGGCATTACCCTGTTGTGTCTTTCACGATTATCAATCCAGCAACTTTTCCAGTATGTCACTGTTGCTTTCTTTTTCACCTCATTAATTCTTCAGACAGTTTTGATGAATCCGCGAGGAGGCTGGATGCCCTCCATTAAACTTGCCTCCTCATGAAAGCTCCTTTGCAAAATCAGAAAGGACCCCCTATTATGTTCATCCATCACTTCAGTGCAACACGTTCCTGTCGCTAATGCCATGCATTTAGCTGTTAGCCTGTAGCAGGAGAAGAAAGGCTTTGCACTCCGGGTAGGCGGAGGCTGAGGGAAAGCCAAGTGGGATTTGCAGAGCAAGGCACAAGATCATTATTCCAGCTGATATATTGACACCTATTAATTTCAACATCTTGTAAATTCAGAATTAGCAGACTTGCCACTGATATTGCCTTCCACTACTCCTACTCTGATAATAAGGGTTCAGGTGAGGATACCCTTCTATTACTGTCAGTTTTTCAAATTTGCAATGATTTTTAACTACCTAATTTTATTTATCAGACCATTTTCGTTCCTGGGAACAAAATGGTCTTTACTGCCTAGCGCTCAGGTAGATTGATGCAGTGCAATGAAATCTCTCACAGTCTTGCAAGTAAAACGGCTTTCAAATGAGTGCACAGCTGCCAGTATGTGCTTGATGTATTTGCTTTGAAATTATCTAGCTATTACTATCGATTCCTCACACAGGTCATTTTATGTATGCCAGTGAAATCTCTAGAAAACTATGCATTTATTAGAGCTACTAAGAAATGTGTAGTGTTTGCATAGAGCCTTTATTAACACTGGAAAGCAGCCTACAGTAGCTATGTCTAAAAGTGCTGGAATGAAGAATCCTAGAAGATTTTAAAGATGACAGTTGAAAATGCCACGAGAATCTTCTGTTACTTAAAAGTGACTCTATTTATTACAATACAATCTTGAAAATCAATATTGGATCACAATAAAACCCCTGCTTGCCATTCTCCTTCAGCCTCACAGTGCAATCACTACCAGTGTTCTTGTCCTTATCCAAATGCTGTCAGGAACATTTTGAAGACATTAAAAAAACTACCTAAGAAACACAAATGTTTGACACTACAAAGAATAACCTACAGGGTCAGTCTCATAGGCTCTTGCCATTCATATCTTTTCAGCTTATGAACCTATCTTATCAAATTGCACAACAATCACCTTAACAGTGCAAGTCAAATTACCGTATTTTGCTTTTTGCTCTCTTTCTTCCAAAGGTGCATTTTTTTCTTACACCCCTTTTTGCAAAGCAAACGTACCAGGTCTACTGTTTTATTCATAGAATCATACAATCACAGAATGGTTTGGTTTGGAAGGGACCTTAAAGATCATATAATAGAATCACAGAATCATAGAATAACCTGGGTTGAAAATGACCTTAAAGATCATCTAGTTTCAACCCCCCTGCTGTGGGCAGGGTTGCCAACCATTAGAGCAGCCTGCCCAGGGCCCCATCCAGCCTGGCCTTGAACACCTCCAGGGATGGGGAATCCACAGCTTCTCTGGGCAACCTGTTCCAGGGCCTCACCACCCTCGCAGTGCAAACGCCCCTGTAAATAGTTGCTCCCCCTCCTGTTTATAGGCTCCCTTCAAGTACTGGAAGGCCGCAATGAGGTCTCCCCGGAGCCTTCTCTTCTCCAAGCTAAACAAGCCCAGTTCCCTCAACCTTCCTTCATAGGAGAGGTGCTCCAGCCTTCTGATCATCTTTGTGGCCCTCCTCTGCACCTGTTTCAAGAGCTCCAAGTCTTTCTTGTGCTGGGGACCCCAGGCCTGGACACAGTACTCCAGATGGGGTAATCAAGTTCCAACCCCCCTGCCATGCACAAGGACACCTCCACTAGACCAGGTTGCTCAAAGCCTTATCCAACCTGGCCTTGAACACCTCCAGGGATGGGGCATCCACAGCTTCTCTGGGCAACCTGTTCCACTGCCTCACCACCCTCACAGTACAAAAAAATCTTCTTAATATCTAATTTAAATCTACCCTTGTTCAGCTTAAAACTGTTACCCCTCATCCTATCACTACGCTCCCTCATAAAGACTGCCTCCCCATCTTTATTGCCTTGATGATGAAGTTTTTACCTTCCTTTACAATTCTAAGCAATATTTTCTGGGCTTTTATCTTTAAATATTTTGCATGAAGGATTTAAAGAATTTGTTCACTTTAATTTCCAGTAATTAATAAATAAAACATTTTCTATGTATCTACAAAGGTATTTGCTTCACTGGGGAAAAGTAGGAGAGAAAAACCTTTTCCAGAAATTTTTTGCATACATTTATGTGCAGTTAGCTTCTGCTTTTCTTCTAGTCTTTTAGGTGAATTTTAACCTATGGGAAAACAATTGTTAATACCATATGTTTGGACACCATCTCATTGTGTATCTTTTCCATGATTTAGGCCTATGCTGTTCATTAAAAAAATGACTTAATATGCTGTTTAATCAGCAATTATTTTTGGCTATCAGTCTTGCATAATGCCATTCTTCCCCTTATATCTCCCAAAATACATACCGTTTGGACCAGTAAATGATCAGCCTCTACTGACTCACTTCAGTGTTCAAATAAACTTATCAATACATTCTCCAAGTGACTAGGGAAGTCACTTGTGATTCAGCAAATCCATTCAAAGTATTCTTTGACTATTTCATAAAAAACCTGAGATGTTCAAATTCCACTACCATAGAGAGTTATAGGAAAGGTGTGATCAGCTTTTGACTCAAGATCTCAACATCCATCAAAACAGGGAGAACTTGAAACAGATTCTGCAAAGGCCATGATAAAATAATACTGGTTTGCTCTTTAAATTAGGTAGATCTTTGATGATCTTGACAAAGGGACTTTTATAACTAATGTAGCTGAAAAAAAGAGATCCGACATAATCTTATCCCTTTAATCTGCAGGGCACTGTTAAAACGGTGATTTTGAATTCTGCATTTACTGATACCACTCCTTTGTAATTCTTTCCACAAAAAAAAAAAGGTTTAGCATTTTAAGGTGAACACCAGACCAACAGCTTCTTCACACGCATATTCTCACACGTGCATGCACAGATACACAGGCTCTCCTAGTTACTTAACAGTTAGCTCATTCAAGTAATTTCCCTTCCTTTTAGCACCTATCAAGTGCTATCTTTTCTTCATGCTTTTAGGATTCTTGTAATGCATTTTGCATTATTTTAATGAGATTTCTCTCCCATTCCTGTGTCACTCACTTCTTATTACTTCAACCACTTCCACACATTCTCACCAATGCTGTTGTTTTCAATTAAATGCAAATTCAGCACGAGTCAAAACTGTGCGTCTTCAACATCCCTATAGATATGACTGCGTGCAAATAGATCAGCCTAGTGAGGGCTTTTCATACTGAGAATTTGTATCACTTTCTGGTTTTAGTGATTTCAACAAAATACATTAGTTTATGATAATGTGTCTGTGGTCATAGGAAATAGTGTGACACCCATCTCCTTCTTTAAAAGTAACAATCTTCTCTTCTTGGGTCTAGGTAATTGGGAGGAAGTAAATTTTATCTAATGGTCTCCAGCATAGAAAGCAAATGCTGTAAAACAATTTCCTGCAAATAGATTAAAAGAAACTCTGTAACCTGACAGCAAAGCAAAACCACAGTAACAGTTTCTGAAGTACTTCATATGTTTCTATTTAATTTATGTTAGTCAGTATGGATCACAAACTGTGATCCACTAACTGTGTGTTGTGGAAAGGACTCCCTAAGCATGGTGATTTGAATTCCAGGTAAAAGACAACTCTCTAGCAGAAGCCATTAATGGCCAGAAAGGTGAGGCTGACTTTGTTACTGCTGACTAAAAGATAAATGACTACAGACATCTGCTTCAGCAGCAGGAGACCCCACTGTTTTCAGAACTCTACAGCAAGGACCCTGACTCCACATCACTTGAATTTTATTTTTTAAACTATGTGTTAAAAACAGATAAAAAAAACCCCCATAAGTCTGAGTGCAATGAGGTCTGCAAACCCCAAAAGGATCTGCAAAGTGACTGCTTGTTAAGCACTGTTTCTTCAGTATCTCAGATTAGTTCAGACATAGCATAAAAAAAGCATCCATGGAGAAACACCAAACCTGTTGTCACTGAGATCTCCAACTGTCTAGAGGCATAGTTTTATGTAATTGTTCATAGATGTGACGTACCATAGAAAAAAAGAAGAAAATTGAATAAAATGACTGCAGTGCCTTGATATCATCAGGCCGGAAAGTAGAACAGGGGGATATATCAAAGAATATACTGACAAACTTCTCACTCCGTGGTTGGGAAAACTGATCAATTCAGTCAAATCATCAGCTCAGTTATTGTAAAAAACAAATATCCTTCCATTGTGGGGGCAGAGGCAGCAGGAAGAAGAAAATGGAAAAAAGCAAGCAAACGAAATCTTGCACTGAAACTTCAGTAAAGTAATTGTCTCTGTCTGTGTATACTGAAGAACACATGTCCACCCGGAGACCAGCCACCTCAGAGAGTTAAATCAACCTGGTCAATAAAGTGTAAAGTAGACAGGAACATCATCTTAAAAGCCATTTCCACGCTGTTAAATACACACACACGAACATTCTACATCACACAAAGCCAAACAGTTTTCAACACAACCTAAGCAAAAAAAGTCACTGGAGGGCAAGTCATTAAAGGTATTTAATGTACACAATTTATTTGTTAAATTTGCAGTTTCTCTTCCTATCAAATGTCAGATTATTTTTCCTCTGTTATATGTATATTCTTTAGGACAAAGAAGATGTCCTCTAGAATTGCAAATGGCTTAGCATACAGCAAACACAGCCCCAGATGTACCTCCCAAGGTTTTTGGGTTCTTCTGCCCAGATGCCAAATTACTCAGTCAAGTAACAATTCCTTATGAAACTACGAATTATAGAATTCATTCTTCTACTTTCATACAAGCACAAACAACAACAACAGCATTATTGTGCACATCATTACAATTCATCTTTATAATGCAAAATCCATAGCCTTTTCTGGTTTGTAGCTTTTTATTTTACAAATACTTATGTCCAGCAGTCAAAAATATTTAAACGAACTGTACAGTCCTTAAACAAGAGCAGGAAATGCTCCTGTGCAACTAAACCATAATCTGTTCCCTGCAACACGGTGCACAGCTCTTCTCAAAGAAAACCGTTTACCCACCATCTTACTGTATGTTTTTTGGTGAATTAGTACAAATACTGGCACTGTTTTTTCATTTCTAATCTTGAATAATTTCAAGTAATTTTAAAGAACACAGATCTAAAATTATTTAATTTAATTTCTGTTTTATCTTTTTCTGCTTTACCATAGTTTTAAATGTGGCTACATTTAAAACAAGTGTTTAGGGCATTAAGCTATTTTAGGTGCATTATCTCCATCTGACCCAAAAAATCTAATTCACAATTCCTGCAAGAAAGATAACTCACACACCTAACAGAGATGTTCAAAGCTGCTGCTTTCTTGAGTCTTCCAGTTTATTCTCTAGGCTTTTATGTTGCTACAGGAATCAATTTACAATTTATGTAGAACTGTGAGCAGATTCAAATCAAAATTAATTGTATAAACTTGTAAACTCAAGAGAACACGTCTACTGTTCTTCACTTAACGTTATCAAGTTAAGGCTCTAAGGCACAAGAGGAAGGGAAAAGTAGGGCTTTCTGGAGTCTATGTAATGTTTCACTGTCAAACTAGCATTGTTTTAGGAAGTACACAAGGGTACAAATACGGATTTTGCGGCAATTGAATTATGTCTATTTTAAAAATTGGATCCCTGCTTATAGGAGAAAAATATTGGGTTTACCTTACTGATAAGTGTGACAACATCACCTTCTCGGATTGTGAGTTCATCATCATTCTGTGCTTCATATGGAAATATCACTTTGCAATACTCCTTGGCTGAAAGAAAGAACATTCAATGTGATAAATTATCACTTTATAACAACTGCATCTCCAAGGGTGAAAATCTTCCTACTCCTACAATGCTCCACAAGTGTCTCCTTCATTTTTTCGCCATCTTTCTCTTTGTATTTTAGACCTTCATAAACAGAATAAAATATTT